>NC_133505.1:67431287-67734318 GCF_049354715.1 Callithrix jacchus
TATATTAAAGTTTAGTCCCAGATTTTGGGGGTCCTAATGGCAGATGTTTGGATTATGGGGGCAGATGTCATAAGAATGGCTTGGTGTCTTCCTCGTGGTAATAAATAAGTTCTCACTCTATTAATTCACATGACAGCTGGTTGTTAAAAAGTGCCTGCCTTCCCCTCTGCCCCGCTTGCTTCTCCCATGTGATCTGCAAATCCTAGCTCCTATTCCCTTCCGCCACGAGTGGAAGCAGCTTGAGGCCCTCACCAAATGCAGTTGTTGGTGTGCCTTGTACAGCCTGAAGAATTGTGAGCCAAATAAACCTATTTTGTTTACACATTATCCTGCCTCAGGCATTCCTTCGTAGCAACACAAATGGATTATGACACTAGGCAATACAAAATTATTGGGAACTTACTCAAAGAGGTTGAAGTGATATCAAAGATCAGTTGAAATGCACTGTAATGTCAGTACTAAAACTAAGACTGCAGCAATGAGTTTGCTTACCAATAACTGACTCATGAAATCTTTGGAAAGTAGCTTTATGAAATGAGGCAAACTGGATATTATAAGTGGACTATCCCTTGTCCAAACTGGTTGGGACCCAGAGGAGTTTTGGATTTTGGACTTTTTTGGTTTAGAAATATTTAACAGGTGAGCATCCCAAATCTAAAAATCTGAAGTCCAAAATACTTCAATGAGCGTTTTCTTTAAGCACCATGTCAACACTCAAAAAGTAATCTATTTTGGAGCATTTCAGATTTTGGATTTTCAGATTTTGGATGCCCAACCTGTATTAGAATGCTAGACATTCTCTCATGTTTCTGTACTTCTTAGGAGAAAAGGCATTGACTGCTTTTATACCAGACTAATTTTTTGAAGATGTTGACTATGGTCGTTTGGTACAAATCAGGGGTGGGTTCCAGAACTTCAATGTATACAAAAACCCATGGTTAGTCAACCCATGACTGTGAGGAATCCACATATGCAAAAAGTCAGTCCTCAGTATATGCGGGTTTCACATCCTGCGAGTATTGTATTTTCCATGCATATTTTGTTAAAAAAGATACATGTATAAATGGGCCCATATAGTTCAAGCCCATGTTATTCAAGGGTTAATAGTAGGTAGGAAACAGCCTCAGAGGACAGAAATAGTGTCTCCCTCTGGAGCAAAGGGAATGTTTGTTAATTAATTAATATAATGAAGATCATATCTTTTTTGGGGGGGCAAAGCCAATCAGCTTACTGCCAATTTTAAAACATTCAGTTGCCTAAACTTAACGTTCACCTTCTGTAACATAACCCACTGCATGGTGAGGAATCATGTGGCCCATTTCAAAATACCGTGTGGGATCTGGAATTTAGGGAATTGACACAAATGCTGAGACTCTGGCTCCTGCTATTACTATGAGTAGCAAAGTCTTCCATAAATGACCCAGGAGCTTTATGTATTCTGCCAGCGTCCATAAAAATGTGGCAGGCTAACTTGTTAGTATACAAGTGGGGCTAAATCTAAAATATTTATAGTTCTTGGCAGTACTATGGTTAAGAGACCCAGAAATATTTGAATCTAGCCTTAATCAGCATCCATATCTTTCCTATTAGATCCCCAAATTTATAAGATGCAATGATAACACAAAGTAAGGTCTTCTTTATTATTGGCTGTGCTTGTGACCCAAATAACAACTCAGCTTCCTGAACTAGGCAGAAATCACAGGTTAAAACCTACTAAGGGTCTCCTTCCCTTCTGATAAGCCCAGATTTAATTCCAGGACCAGCTGACTGCAAAAGGGTTAGCAAACAAGAAAGATAGAATCTGTGCATTAGAGAGAAAAGAAAAGAATAGAGATGCATGGTAAGGCAAAAATTAATAAAAAATAAAGAACACAGGATGAAGAAAGGTTTCCTTTCTTAGCAAGTTTCCTCCTCCCATGCCTTAAATAAAATCTGCACATCTTAGAATTTAGGGAATAGTAGACAAGATTGTGTGTAGAAACATATTAAACTGTCTATCATGGATTACCGAATACTTGTGATTATTTTTAACTGTGACAGGAAATGAAAGCAAAAGAGCAGGTTTGGTGGGATTTGGAATTTGGCTTTGGAACTCAGCATCCAAAAAGTTTGGCAAAAGCAAAAAAGAATGAATAGCAAAAAATTGGGAATTGATGAATTTTAGATAAAGAGAAGAAAAAGTCAACTTACTAAAGGAGCTTAAGAAAAAGTGTTCAAATGCTTAATGGTGAATAATAATGGATGTTTACTTCTAATATGTAAACCATAGTATACATATACATAGTATACGTATATATCTAATATGTTTACATATTAGAAGTAAACATCCATTCGTTCTATTTAAAATACTTGTTGGAGACTAATACTTGTTGGAGACTAAAGAGTCCATATACAACTGAGACCCAAACTAAAATTAACTTCAATAGAATCTCCATTTAATTTTTAAAACTATATACAAATTTAGAAAATCATTAACATAACAAGTCGAGTTCATTGAGCAAATCTACTTAGGTGTCATTTTTCAACCTAAATGTTTATGCACAAACATGTCATAATAAATCTAGCAAATGCCCACAAAAGACATCTCTGTGTAGCTTTTCTCTACAATGTTCTTTGGTAAAAAGAAACTCAAACATATATTGATTGAATCAATTGACTGTCAATGAATGGCATTCTCAGACGCCTTGTTATTAATAAGGCCACTTGTGTTTAGAAAATTCTAAACACTAATATTATGTTAAGTCCTATTTTTAGTGAATATTTTCACATATTTCACTATTAATTCATACGCTATGTGTTTAAATACCTTCAATAAAATGCAAACAGTGATACTTTTGTATATTCTTTATATATACAGAAATAAAACTATACTAAGACTTTTAAGTCAGAAATAATTTTGATAATGTTTACATAATTAATTACTCTTTTCAAAGTAGGTTTCAATTCTTTATAATTATTTATCTGTTTTCCTGTCTCAAATTTCTGCTTTAGTTTGTTCCTCTACATGTCACATGTATGTGTGGCAATAATGACTCTCACCAGGACAGTATATGAGGATAAGAACTGGGGACATAAGCTAAAGAATATTTTGTTTTTCAGTGCTTGTGATACAGAATAAAGTTTGACTTCAATAAAAATCCCTTAATTTGTTTTAACTTGACATTTCAATCCTTGATTCATTCCCAAGAATAAAAATGTCCATATCTTCTCTCTTCAAACTTACAGGTACAGGTACATATACATGTTTGCAAGTGCTGTATACATAAACACATCACAATATAATGTATGAACAAAGCAATGGACTTTAATCCTGTAAGACTTTAATTTTGTAGGGTTAAGTAGCTATCCTACCTGTGATACTTCCTACCCGTGAGCTGCATTTTTCTTTTAAACTTATTCAACATCAAATTTTCTAAGCTATAAAACAGAATCATGTCTATGTTACGAAAATCAGAGGAGAAAAGTGTAAAAGATTCTGTAAATGATAAGGCATTATGTAAAAATCAGAAAATCACATATATATATATATATATATAGGTATATATATATATATATATATATATATAGGTATATATATATATATATATATATATAGGTATATATATATAAATACACTAATAATATAAAAATGAATCATTTTAAAGGATCTGCTTTGCTATCCACAGATACAATTCAGTATGTATTGTCAATGTCTGCTTTATCCACAAATGCCAAGGTTGATGTGATTTACGTGATAAACAAGACTCCTGGATCTCCCAGTTTAAGCTTATAAACTATAAAAGCAATGAAAACCATTACATTACAAAACCTGATACCTACTTAGCCCTGAAGGTAAGTATGTAAAAACTATACCAATTTATCTTACGGACTGCTTAAAGCCAAAGTAAAAATCCATGTGAATTTTAAGTTAAAAAAACCTGTAACTAATAAAAGATTCACATAATAAAACAATAAAATTTAATAGGAATCCACAAAGCTCTTTACTGTTAACTAAGTATTATCAAAACAGGATAAGCTGCCTTTGACATCTGTCAACCCCATTAATTGTCATATGGCTAAACCTAATATCTCTATATTTTGAGGAGCATTTCATACAAAGATTAAAGTGATATTGGATTTTTAAAAAACTAATTTATATTGTCCATATATGATGTTTACTATATGATAGTAAGATAGTGTAATACATAAGATAGTAAGATAGTTATTCAGCTTCCTATAGTGAAGCTGAATAACATACACATCATCTCACTTACTTATTTTTGTGACAAGAGCAGCTAAAGTCTTATTTGACAAAAATTTCCAATACAATTTTATTAGTCATCTGTTTTATATTAGATCTCTAAATGTGTTCAACCTACACATCTGCTATTTTATATCATTTGACCTACATCTCCTCATTTCCTCTGCTCCCTTTCACCCATAATAAATGTTGTTTCATTCTCTATCTCTGTATAGTTGAGCTATATTCTATAAATAAGTGAGATCAGGAAATACGTTTTTTCCATATCTGGCTTATTTCATTAGCGTAATGTCCTCCATGTTCATCCACATTATAACAAATGGCAAAAGCTACAGTTTTTTATTTCTTGTTTTTTAGAGACAAGGCTTGAATGCAGTGTCACTCACAAGCACAATCATAGTGCACTAGAGTCCTGAACTCCTGGCCTCAACTGATCCTCATGCTTCAGCCTCCCAAGTAGCTTGGACTACAGGGTGCACCACCTTGCCAGATACGATCATTTCAAACATAACATGCTGAAAACCATGTTTCTATTTTTCCTACCATGGATTTTCTAAGGAATTATTTACTACTGTTAAAACTATATAGTTCCCTTTAATCAGGTTATTTGTATTTCTGCTATTGAGTTGTTCAAGCTCTTTATACATTTTGAATATTAAACTTTATCAGATATGTGTCTAAGTATGTTCCCCAGTCTGTAAGCTGTCTTTTTATTTTGTTGATTGTTTCCTTCATTGTGTAGAAGCTTTTTAGTTTGAGGTAGTCCTATTTATTTATTTTTGATTTTGTAGCCTGAGCTTTTGGTGTGATACACAAAAAATCATTGCCAAGGCCCATGTCAAGGGGCTTTTCTTCTACGGACAAAAGACCTGAACAGATATTTCTCCAATGAAGACATGCAGATGACTAATATTTATGAAGCGGTGCTCAACATCACTAATCATTAGAGAAAGGCAAATTGAAACCACTATGAGATACCACCTAATACCCGTTAGGTGATAACAAATGTTGGCAAGGGTGTGGATAACAGTGAAACCAAGTATACTATTGGTATGAATGCAGAATAGCACAGTCATTATGGAAAACAGTATGGAGGTTTTTAAATAAATTAAAAATAAAGTCACCAGACTAACCAGCAATCCATCTTCTGAATATACATCCAAAGGAGGTGAAATCACCACCTCAAAAAGATATCTGCATTCCCATGCTCACTGCAGCATTATTCACACTAGCCTAGATACTAAAACAACCTAAGTGTCCATCAATGCACAAATAGATAAAGAAAATGTGATAATATGTGTAAATATACAACAATATTTTAATGTTGTTTTTCATCTTTAAAATGGAGATCCTATTTTAGCACATACTAGCCACTAAAGGAAAACAAAAGTCGTATTATTCTATCATTCTTAAAAACACTAGTAAATAGAATATCCTTTTCCTAGAAATATCTTATTTCTTGACATATTTACAATTAAGAGTTATTCACAGAACAAATTATTTTAACAGAGAACCCCAAATATTAACAGTTAAATTAACATTCTAATTCAATAAATAATGTCATTAATTTAATTCATTCATATGAAAGATGAGGTTAGTCAGTTCTCACAGAGTTACTCCATAAAATAAACATGACAAAGTGAGGCTGAGTACAGACCAAAAAGACAGCAAATTTTTTCTTAATAATAGCCTAATATACTATTAGGTTCCATTTATAATAAATACTAAAAAATGAAATAAAGCTATCAAAATGTCAAATCCAGCCTAATTCCTTTCTCTTTTTTTTCTTTCTAAATATACATATGTTCCAACAACCATACACAGTCCCAAATTATCCCTTTTAGTTTATACTAAAACAAAGCTACATCATAAATTAAGCATCTAAATTGCTGTAATTATAAGCTAGTCTCTACCAAAACAGATGTGTACACTCCTTAAAAAAATATTATATGAATAAAATTATCAAATCTAAGGTTTAGAAGTTTGCCTAAATTTAGTCTTTAATTTCCAGATATATGCAGAAATAGTTGAAGCAGAAATATTATTGTCATATAGACTAATAATGCATTAACTAATATTTATAAATTCACAATTATTTGGAAAATAAACATTGCAACATCATGTGGAACCACATTTTATTTGATAATATAATTTCTGTTTGATAAAAAATGAAATATTTTACTTTACAAAATAAAATTTATTTGTATTATATTATCAGTTGCATCATGCTAACATTACACAAGGATTAATGGGTGACAGAGATACTAAACTTTAGACTAATTACTTGTGATGATATTTTTGAATACTGGTTAAAATAACTCTTTTAAAAAATATTTATTTTAAGTTCAGGGGTACATGTGCAGGTTTGCTACACAATACTTGCAAGGTTGTGGAGAAAAAGGAATTCTTATACACTGTTAGTGGAAATGTAAATCAGTTCAACCTTTGTGGAAGACAGTGGAGCGATTCCTCATGGACCTAAAGACAAAAATACCATTTAACTAGGCAATCACATTTTGGGGTATATAGCCAAAGGATTATAAATCATTCTATTATAAAGACACATGCAAAAGTATGTTCATCACAAACTACTCACAATAGTAAAGACATGGAATCAACCTAAATGTCCAACAATGGTAGACTGGATAAAGAAAATGTAGTACATATACATCATAGAAGATTATGCCACCATAAAAAGAAATGAGATCATGTCCTTTTCAGTGAAATGGATGGAGCTGGAGGCCATTATCCATCCTCAGCATACTAACACTGGAACAGAAAAGCACATACCACATGTTCTTATTCATAAGTGGGAGTTAAATGATGAGAACAAACAACTCTAAACTCTGTGCTCTGCGTGCTGATTTGCTCTAGAGAAAAGTTAAGTCAAATGCAATGTAGAACTTCCATCTCCTATATATGCTATATATATAGATAGGTAAATGCTATACATAGTAAACATAAAATTCACTACAAACTAAAAAATATTCAATCATATACATATGAAATATACCATGTATGTATATACATACAGAGAGAGTTAGAGAAAGAGAGAGAGAAATGATATAAAAGAGATGAAAGAGAGTAATGAGGAAAGGGAAAAAAAGAAAATGTTATGGGCTAAATTGTGTCCCCTTGAAAGATATTAATATGTTAAAGCTCTAACCCTCTAAGTATCTCAGAATATAACCCTTCTGGCAATAGTATTGTTGAAGATGTAGTTAGCAAAGTTAAAACGATAAGGCCATATTGGAGTAGGGTGGATGTTTAATCCAATATGACTGGTGTCCTTATAAAAAGAGGACAGACAAAGAGAGAATGGCATGTGAAGACAGAGGATTCGAATGATGCAACTACATGTCAAAGAATACCTAAGACTACCAAAAGCTAGGAGAGAGGTACAGAGCAACAGATTCTTCCCTAGAGCCTTCAGAGAGAGCACAGCCCTGCCAGCACCAGTTTTGGACTTCTGGCCTCCAGAACTATAAGACAGTAAATCTTTGTCATTTTAAACTATACAGTTTTTGGTAATTAGTAAGGTAGCCCTAGCAAACTAATTACAGGAAGATGGGAACAGGGGATAGAGGGAAGGGGGTACATAATATGTACCATGATCTGTGCTAGAAAATCACTTACTAAAAGATTTAGGTATATAAAGTAATTAAATATTTTTGTAGAATATGGAACACTTAAAGACAGAGGAGACTATAAAAAAGGCTATTCAGAGATTGGTTCAGAAAAAAGAAATATCACTACCTGGCTCATCCAAGGCAGCAGAAGTAGCAAGTGTAGGATCCAGAGATAAGCAGAAGGGGAAATTTTAATCCTTTTATAATGGCTATCAGTATAATGCTGGGGCATTGATAACATGATTATAAGATAAGTACCTTCTCAGTTTCAATCTTTTTTTGCCTTTCAGTGAGATGTTTATTGAGAGAGAAAACTCAAGAGTAGAACCAAGTTTGGGGGAGAAGATGCCAAAGTGTTTTTTATGTCCTGAGATTGAGTTTGCTGTTGCAAATACAACAGAATATGAAAAACAATTTATCTCAGAATAGGGGTTTGTGGAACCCTACCTCTTTTAGAGAGCCAGCAGAAGAAAAGGGATCATGAAGGTTAATGAAAAGATAAAAGTCTTAGAAATCAAAGGAAAATCAGAAAAGTGAAAAGTAAGAAAGACTTTCAGCAGGGATAGAATGTTGGAAGAGATGACTTTGATAAAACAGACTTAGCAGAGTCATGGGGAAAGAAGAAACCAAACTGCAGTCATATATAAGAGATGAATCAAGTCTGGGGCATGCTACCCTTATTAAATAAAGAATGAAGTATCTTAAACAACTTCTCATACATGTGTGTTTGTTTTCTCAAATAGATTTTCTAGCAAGAGAAATACATGATGATAAAATATTTGGACATTTGAGTATAAAACATATTTAGAAAACAGCTAACAAGCTGTAATATTTTGTCCATGGCAAATTGACAGCCTTATCTTCTATCTCTTGTAGGTCTCTCTGTAGGTTCAAATCTTTTTGATGCTTCACTTGTTTACTTTTGAGATTTAATTTATATTGCTGAAAATACATCCCTGGCAAAATTTCCTTGTGTAAAGTATACTGACGTTGTGACTGCTGACATACCCTTTACTTTTTCAACCACAGTATAGAAATTTTATACCATTCTTCTATATGCAGGAAAAGATTATAAATCAAATTAGAACAGCCATTAATGATTATATCAATACAGGTAAGTATGAAATTTTAATATATTATGAATTTTTTTTAATACTAAGAATCATGACCCTAGAAAACTGAATTAATAGGAAATTTCAGAGGGTAAAATTTCCTAGAAATAGTAACTTTCAAATATTATGCATTCATCTAAAAGTTGACTGTTGTTAATGGCTACAACCTTACCAGACCAGTCCTCCCATTGATAACAACAGTAAGCTGAAGACATAACAAAGAAAAACAGCCACCTGAGGGCACTGAAAAAGAAACGGAAGCAGGACTGGAAATGGTCAACAATATTTTTACTACCATCACTGTGACCAGAACTCATTCACATGACTGCAACTCATCTGAAAGGGTTACTTAGGAAGGTAGATTTTTCTAAGTGCTCAGAAGAGGAAACTGTCTGAGTAGCATCCAGTAAGTGTCTGTCACATACAGAGTTTACCCAGAGCAGCAAAACTAGCAGGATGCTAAGTACGTCACACATATATTTTCCTTCTTTCTGTACCATATCACAATAATCAATTTTCCCTTATTTCTTCCAAAGTTGAGGGGATGAAAGTTTTACTCTCTTCTATCAACAATTCCAACCATATGTTCTTCTTCATATGATATTCACATTTTTTTAATTCATTCAGATAACTAAGGACAGAGATATACATACAAATCAAGACATAAGATAAAGAAAATTTTAAAAATCCAAAACCTCACCAGTTTTGTTGAATTGTCTATTGTTTCCTTAAAAAGTTAACAGGAGTCTGTCTAACAAGTAGTATACCTTTTCCCTATGCTAAGTCAGAACTAGCTGAAAAAATAAAAGTGAAGCATTAGACCAAAATAGCACATCATTACTGTAAAAGTAAAAACTCAAAAATATAACTTATATACACGAGAGAGTTTTCCAGTTCTGAACTCTAGAATTCGATATAGTTCCCTCCTCACCTATACATGCAGTGCTATATTTCCTAACTTGCATGGAGAGTGCTGCCCGTTACAATCCAGATCATGAAGGTGCAGAGCAAAATACAACTTTCATATGGGAGAGTAGCTTGCTGTAGAAGGAAGCAGACAGATAAGATACAATGTGCAAAAAGCACAAGCATTCCTATACACCAAGAACAGACAAAAAGCCCAATCACGAGTGAACTCCCATTCACAATTGCTGCAAAGAGAATTAAATACCTAGGAATACAACTAACAAAGGATGTAAAGGTACTCTTCAAGGAGAACTACAAATCACTGCTCAAAGAAATCAGAGGATACAAGCAGATGAACATTCCATGCTCATGGTTAGGAAGAATCAAAATCGTGAAAATGGCCATACTGCCCATAGTAATTTATAGATTCAAAGCTATCCCCATACAGCTACCATTGACTTTCTATTTTTGTTGTATCTCTGCCAGGTTTTGGTATCAGGATAATGCTGACCTCATTAAATGAGGGAGGAGTCCCTCGTTTTCCATTGTTTGAAATAGTTTCAGAAAAAAATGGTATCACCTCCTCTTTGTATGTCTGTAGAATTCCGCTGTGAATCCATCTGGTCCTGGGCTTTATTTGGTTGGTAGGCTACTAATTACTGACTCAAATTTCAGAACGTTTTATTGGTCTATTCAGGGATTCAACTTTTTCCTAATTTAGTCTTGGGAGGGTGAATGTGTCCAGGAGTTTATCTATTTCTTCTTGACTTTCTAGTTGATTTGCATAGAGGTCATTAAAGTATTCTCTGATGATAGCTTGTATTTCTGATAGCCCTTTATCATTTTATTGTGTCTACTTGATTCTTCTCTCTTTTCTTCTTTACTAGTCTAGCTAGCAGTCTCTGTATTTTTTTCAAAAAAAAAACCACTCCCTGGATTCATTGATATTTTGGAGGGTTTTTTGTATCTTTATCTCCTTTAATTCTGATCTGATCTTAGTTATTTTTGATCTTCTAGCTTTTTGATTTGTTTGCTCTTGCTTCGTTAGCTCTTTTAATAGTGATATTATGGTGTTGATTGGAGATCTTTCTAGCTTTCTTATGCGGGCATTTAGTGCTGTTAATTTCCCTTTTAACACTGCTTTAGCTGTGTCTCAAAGATTCTGGTATATTCTCTCCCTGTTCTCATTAGTTTCAAAGAACTTCTTGACTTTTGCCTTAATTTCCATTATTTACCCAGGAGTCATCCAGCAGCAGCTTGTTTAATTTCCATGTCATTGTATTGTTTTGAGGGAGTTTCTTAAAACTGAGTTCTAATGTGATTGCATTGTGGCCTGAGAAACTGTTATGATTTCAGTTCTTTTCCATTTGCTGAGGAATGTTTTACTTCCAATTATGTGGTCGATTTTAGAATAAGTGCCATGTGGCACTAAAAAGAATGTATATTCTCTTAACTTGGGGTAGAGAGCTCTGTAGATGTCTACTAGGTCTGCTTGATCCAGAGGTAAATTCAAGTCTTGAATATCTTTGTTAATTTTCTGTCTCGTTGGTTAATTTTCTGTCTCGTTGATCTAATATTGACAGTGGGGTATTAAAATCTCCCACTATTATTGTGTGAGAGTCTAAGTCTCTTTGTAGGTCTCTAAGAACTTGTTTGATGAATCTGGGTGCTCCTGTATTGGATGCATATATATTTGGGATAGTTAGCTTTTCTTGTTGAATTGATCCCTTTATCATTATGTAATGACCTTCTTTGTATTGTTAGAGCTTTGTTTAAAGTCTGTTTGTTAGAGACTAGGATTGCAACACCTGTTTTTTTTTTTTCTTTCCATTTGCTTGGTAAATTTTCCTCCAACCCCTTATTTTCAGCCTATGTGTGACTTTGCACATCAGATGAGTCTCCTGAATATAGCACACTGATGGGTCTTGATTCTATCTAGTTTGCTAGTCTGTGTCTTTATTTGGGGCATTTAGCCCATTTACACTTAAGATTAATATTGTTATATGTACATTTGATCCTGTCATCATGATGTTATCTGGTTATTTTGCACAGTAGTTGATGAGGTTTCTTCAGATTTTCATTGGACTTTATATTTTGGTGTGTTTTTGCAGTGGCTTATACCACTAAATATGGAAAGCAGTTTCCATATTTAGTGCTTTCTTTAGGACCTCTAGAAAGGCAAGCCTGGTGGTGACAAAATCCCTTTTCTCCTTGCATTTGCTTGTCTGGAAAGGATTTGATTTCTCCTCCACTTAAGAAGATTAGTTTGGCTGGATATGAAATTCTGGGTTGAAAATTCTGTTCCCTAAGAATGTTGAATATTGGGCCCCATACGTTTCTGGCTTGTAGGGTTTCTGCTGAGAGGTCTGCTTTTAGTCTGATGGGCTTCCCTTTGTAGGTGTCCTGGCCTTTCTCTCTGGCTGCCCTTAACATTTTTTCCTTCATTACAACCTTGGAGCATCTGAAGATTATGTTTCTTGGGATTGATCGTCTCATGAAGTAACTTAGTAGTGTTCTCTGTATTTCCTGAGTTTGAATGTTCACTTGTCCTTCTAAGTTGGAGAAGTTCTCCTGAATACTATCCTGAAGTGTGTTACCCAACTTGGGTCTATTCGCCCTTTCTCTTGTTTACACTCCAATCAACTGTAGGTTCGGTCTTTTGACATAGTCCCATATTTCTTGAAGGTTCTCTTTGTTCCTTTTCATTCTTTATTCTCTAATCTTGTCTGCATGCCTTAATTCAGCAATCTGGTCTTCACATTCTGATATCCTTTCTTCTGCCTTGTTGATTTGGCTATTGATACTTGTATATGTTCAACGAAGTTCTGGTGCTGTGTTTTTCAGCACCATCAGGTATTTATGTTCCTCTCTAAACTGGCTATTCTAGTTAGCAGCTCCTATAACATTTTATCAAGGTTCTTAGCTTCCTTGCATTGGGTTAGAATATACTTCTTTTAGCTCAGCAAAGTTTGTTATTACTCACTTTCTGAAGCCTAATTCTGTCAATTTACCTGTCTCTTCTTCTGTCTAGTTCTGCTCCCTTGGTGGAGAGGTGTTGTGATCATTTGGAGGAGAAGAGGCATTCTAGCCTTCTGGGTTTTCAGTGCTTTTTTCATTGATTCTTTCTCATCTTCATGAATCTGTCTAGTATCAATTTTTGAAGATGCTGACCCTTGAATGGGGTTTTTGTGGGGATATTTTTTTGTTGATGCTGTTGTTGCTTTCTGTTTATTTTTCTTGCAATGGTCAGATCCCTCTTCTGTAGGGCTGCTGCAGTTTGCTGGGGGTTCACTTCAGGCCCTGTTCATCTGGTTTGCTCCCATGCTTGGAACTGTTACTCAAGGAGGCTGGAGAACATCAAAGATGTGTTCCTGCTCTTTCTTCTGGGATCTCTGACCTTGAGGGGCACTGACCTGATGCCAGTAGGAACGTTCCTGTATAGGGTGCCTGACAACCCTTATTGGAGGATCTCACCCAGTTGGGTGGCACAGAGAGCAGGACCTGTTTAACAAAGCACTTTGACTGTCCCTTGGTGGAGGAGGTGTGGTTCGCTGGGGGGAAACCCAATCATCTGGGCTGCCGGCATTCTTCAGAACTAGCAGGTGGAAAGGTTAAGTCAGCTGGTCTGCTGAGATTGTGGTCATCCCTTTCCCTAGGAGCTCATGCCAGAGAGATCAGAGTTCTGTACAGAGCCCCTGGCAGAAGTTGTCAGAGTTCCTTCAGGGAGGTCCTGCCCAGCGAGGAAAGACAGGTCAAGGTCAGGCCTGAAGAGACACTCTGTCCACAGTCTGCCAAAGCTGCTGTGTTGGGCTGTGGGGGATATCTCTTGGAACCAAGCCATCTAGTCTCCCAGGTTCCAGCAGGAGAAAAGTGTGGCCTGGAGCTAAAGAGGTGGCTGCTGCCCTTCCCCCGCTCCAGGAGCTTAGTGTTTTAGGCAGCTATCAGTCCCAGTATTGGCCATCAGCCCTCTCCCAAGTAATTCAGATAGCTTAGACTGCAGGCCTCTACAGCTGTGGTGACTGTTGCCCCTCCCCATGGGAGCTTAGCAGGCTTAAGCAGATTCTAGCTTAGTTGTTGTTGAGAATTTGTGCAACTTCATGGTCGGGGCCCTAGGCCCCAGAGGCATGAGTTCACAAGTGACACTTCCAATCCATGGGTTTCAGTTTTGTGGAAAAGCATGCTTTCCCAGGCTGGGTAGCATGCTCACTCGCCACCTCGCTTGGCTGGGGGGTAGAAGCTCCCCTGCCCCTTGTGACTCTTAGGTTGGTTGCCATACCACACTGCTCTTCCTTCCTCTTCATTGGTCATACCAGCCTCCTAGTCCGTCCTGATGACAGAGCCTGGATACCTGGATTGCCAATGCAGGATTCTCATGCTGTGATGATTCTTTTCTATGGGAGCCTCCAATCGCTGCTACTTCTAGTAGCTCATCTTGGCCCCAGCTCCCAGTTTCTTTATATTTTATACATTGGCATTAGAAACATAATGGTCCTCCCTAAACCTGGACATTCTCTTTATGTGTCTAGAGATCATGATTCTGAAATTGGTATAGTGGTGGTGGACAAGCACCTTCCTTGCTGAAAATCTGAATGTAATATGTCTTTTAATATGTAGTACACACACCTGGAAAAGGCTTCATACATATAATGTATCTCAATTCCTTTTCTTCTTTATTATTTAAGGTTTATAAAACACTAAAACAAGAAATGTTTCATAAAATCTTATAAAATAGTGTTGGGTTAATTTTAAGTCATATTTAGCATGAAATTAAATGAAAAATATGACAGAAGTAGCTAAAAAATGAAATATATGCAGTGTTCTTCCACCATTACATGACTTACAGGCTTTCTAAATTGATGGAAAGTTGGAAGAATTTAAATGTAAGTAAATTGCTAGAAAATTAAAACCCCAAGATTCATCTTGGACATCCATTTAATAACAGGGCAATACTCTTTCATATTTTTAAACACTGTTTTGAACAGACTATAGCAATATAAATAATGGTGGCCATCACAGAATTCTGCCATATTCCCATTGATCAATTTCTGGCTTTGCTTCTTTAGAGGAAGTTAAGAGGTTGTAATATGTGGAAAGTGATTACAACAGCTCCTAGCACTTAGAAGCAAATTTCTAATCATTGTTATATATTTTATTTAATGTTGAATTATTACTATCTCCAATTTGCTACCCTCCATAACCTTTTGAAAGTTAGGGGGAATGATCAATTTGGGGTTCAGAGGGCAATTGAAAACCCCAACTATGATATTTTAACTTGATTAAATCAGACTATGCTGTTACTATCAGGAATTTAATAATCATAAATGTTAGAAGTTTATTACTTTGATTATTTTGATTTTACTTAATAACCTATGATGATCCCATGATCAGAATTGACAAGGAGTTGTATCAAAACAAATTCCAAATGCTATCCTAGGTAATTTAAAAAATTTTATAACACAATATGAGTATGTGCTATATTTATTTTGTTAAGTTCTAAGTTTTAACTTTAGTTAAGTACACATTTGAGTTTTTAAACACATGAATTATTATACCTTCAAATTTGCTTTAAACTCAGAGAAAATTAACAAAAAAGTAGATTTTCAGTTAATATAATATTAAAAATACCTTGTTTTTACTTGTAACTGTCTCATAGCGAATCACTTTTTGAACGATCCAAATGTGCACACAAATGTAAATTGTCCTAAATGTACATACAAATGTATTAGCCTGTTTTTACACTTCTATAAAGAAAAACCAAAGCTGGGTAATTTATAGAAAGAATATATTTATGATATATTTATGATCCAGTCACCTCCCTCCCTCTACACATGGGGATTAGAGGTCCCTCCCTCAACACAGGGGGATTAAAATTTGAGATGAGATTTGGGTGGGGACATAGAGCCAAACCATATATTGCAGGGTAACCCTGCAATATAAAACATCCCAAGATTATTCAACAATGAGAACAATAAAATCATCAAGAGGATTTTGCATCAAGCCTAAATCATGCATATCAGGTGCAGCTGGAAATAAATTGGTAAAATTTATAGAATATTGTTTGCACTACAGTTTAATTTCCAAAGAAGATCTTTAATATCTTTCATTTTTTCCCTTTGTTTATTCTTCATGAAGAATTTTCTTTCTCTGGAAGCATTTACTCTCAGTGCTTATTTGAGATGAAGTAGAATAAATACTCTATTTATGATGCACTGCTCAAGACACCAATCTGTCTTGATTGCCTCCTGATGAATTCTTATGAAGCTCTGTTAAAATATTTTTTATAAACTTTAATTTGCCATATTTCATAGAAATAAATCTAAACAGAGTTTCCTGGTTTAATATGTTATTAAATAATGTGCCTATCTAATGTTACTCATTTGCTGTATTGAGGGCAGTATTAACCGTGAGTTACACTGTCATTTCTATTGATGAAAAAGCAAGTTATTGGAAAAGGTAATTATTCTTAGAAAGGAGAGAACTTTTTTGCTTTGTACTTATACAACTTTCAAACCTACATGAACAGTATAGATATAATAACACTGTAATATGACAATATCTTAGGTATGCAAACTTATAAGCCCCATGAAAAAAAGAACTCTGTTTTGCTGAGATCTATATTCCCATTGCTCAAAATATTGCCTGGTATGTAATAGTCACTTAACAAATAACTATTGAATGAATAAATGTCATAAAATAAGTTTAATTGTCCTCTCCTCATGTAATTGAGAATGATTTTCATCCTACCTAATCCCATTATTTATAGACTGAACATTATATTTTTGACCAAACCATTGCTCAATTATGGAATAATTCTAAGGAAGCAAGTTAAAAACAGGAAAAGGTACCAGTCACTTCCCCAATGGAAAAAACAATACACCTGAAATACACACAACCACATACCTGAAATACACACGCATGCTATTTAAATTATGCAAATGTACCTGAAATACACACTTGAAACCCAGTGACTATGTTGTGCCTAATACTTTATTACACATATCCCTATAGATAGCCAAGTAAACAAATTATTATCTTCTTTTGTCTATTTTTTTTCTATTGTGAAACTCTCTCGAAATGTCTTTGAAGAGGACAGTTAAGTTGGTTTTAACTGCAAGTAACAAAAAACAAGCTCAAAATGGCTTCAAAATTGTAATTAATTATTTGACATTTTAAGAAGCCTAGAATTGAGGCAAACCACTAGGGAACTAAAAGCCACCAACAAAGTAGAACAAGGTCAAAGAGACCTTGATTCTCGTTGCTCTGATACCCAACCAAAGAGTAGCATGTACCGTTATAGCCCTCTGTCACATCTTACCCAAAGAGAAATAAATCAATCTTTGAACCATAGCCTTAAGTCCTTCCATTCAGTCTCAATGAACAATATTAAGTTTCCCATAGTTGCTTAAAAATTGTCATATGATGATTAACTTAGACTAACTGTGATCCACTCTTGAAGCTAGAAAGAGCATAGCTTACTCAGAACCACAAAATTGTGTGAAGGAGGCTCAGATGCCAGAGGAAAATCTGGCTTCCATTGGAAGGAATGAAGGCTTAATGAGTAAGTGGGTAAAATACACATCCAACAAATAGTCTCCTTCTCCTAGACCTCACACCGTGATTGTCTGAATGTTTCTAACTCTTGAAGGTGTAAAATGGAAATTTAATGGTTTTCATTAAAAGCTGTCAATATCACAGTCATTTCACAGAAACCAAAGATTTAACTTCTCATATCTAATCAATATAGTTAAATGTTAAGCTTTGTCCGGGAGCGGTGGCTCAAGCCTGTAATCCCAGCACTTTGGGAGGCTGAGGCAGGTGGATCACGAGAGACTGAGACCATCCTGGTCAACGTGGTGAAACCCCGTCTCTACTAAAAATACAAACAATTAGCTGGGCATGGTGGCGCGTGCCTGTAATCCTAGCCACTCAGGAGGCTGAGGCAGGAGAATTGCCTGAACCCAGGAGACGGAGGTTGTGGTGAGCCGAGTTCGTGCCATTGCACTCCAGCCTGGGCAACAAGAGCGAAACTTCGTCTCCAAAAAAAAAAAAAAAAAGTTAAGCTTTTAACATTTAAAGAAGATTTAATATAAGTTGTTTCAAGCATAGCATAGTTAACAAAAACTGATCTTTTAAAAATTTAACTTTTGAGTTTGGGGTACATGTGTAGGTTTATTATAAAGATAAACTTTGTTATAGGGGTTTGTTGTACAGATTACTTCATCACCCAGGTACACATTAGTTATTTTTAAGCCTGGTACACATTAGTTATTTTTCCTGATCCTTTCCTTTCTCCCACCCTCCACCCTCTGATAGACCCAGTATACGTTGTTCCCTTCTATGTGTTCATGTGTTCTCATCCTTTATCTTCCACTTATAAGTGAGAACATGTAGTATTTGATTTTCTGTTCCTGTGTAGTTTTGTAAGCATAATGGCCTCTGGCTCCATCAATGTTCCTGCAAAGGACATGATCTCATTTTTTATGGCTGCATAATATTCCATGATGTATATGGACCATATTTTCTTCATCCAGTCTACCACTGATGGGAATTCAGGTTGATTCCATGTCTTTGCTGTGGTGAATAGTGCTACAAGGAACATATGTGTGCATGTGTCTTGGTGATACAATTCTTTACATTTTTAAGTACATATGCACTAATGGGGTTGCGGTGTCAATTAGTATTTCTGTTTAAAAAACTGGTCAATAAAAGCAATATGTTCAGAAAATAAATTTCAGATTAACAACTGCCTATAATAATAATGAAAAATAAAATCCCCTTGGGATCTTTCCAGGATTCTCCAAAAATAGCACCCTTCTATGCTTTCAAATGATCAAGGTAAAAACATCTTCCAAATTAGCACCTATGGTTGGAAGAAACAAATTTGAGTTCCAGTTTACTACATACTAGTTGGGTCACCTTGGAAAAGTAATCTAATCTTTCTCTCCCTGTGTGCAATGTAGGTTTATTACTAATTACAGCATAATTCTGTTATAAAAATTAAGCAACCTGCATATGAAAGCTCAATTGGAATGAAAACAATGTATTCAGTCAATCAGAAATATTTAATGAGAACTTTTTATATGCCAGAAAATGCACACACAATGATGAAAATGATAAATATCATTTCATTATATCCAATATTTTTCATCATACTTCAATCTGGAACATAAAAAAAAACCAATGGTTTTAAAAATACTGTTTTAAAAATATAAAAATGTTATAATAAGGTGAAGAATGCTAGTTTGAAAAGTTTCTAACTCAATAGTCTGAGTATTCTGAGCACGTTTGATAGACAGAAGAGGCATTAATGTCATCAAATACCTAATGTCCATTTAACACTGACTACCTCATTACTTGTCTTGGGCAGTGAATGGTGGGCAGCTCCTAGGAGTACTTAAAAAGAACTCAAACGAATTTACAGGAAAAAAAACAAACAAGCCCATTCAAAAGTGGGCAAAGGATATGAACAGACACTTTACAAAAGAAGACATATATGAGGCCAACAAGCATATGAAAAAATGCTCATCGTCACTGGTCATCAGAGAGATGCAAATCAAAACCACATTGAGATACCATCTCACGCCAGTTAGAATGGCGATCATTAAAAAATCTGGAGACAACAGATGCTGGAGAGGATGTGGAGAAAAAGGAACACTTTTACACTGTTGGTGGGAGTGTAAATTAGTTCAACCATTGTGGAAGACAGTGTGGCGATTCCTCAAGGCCTTAGAAATAGAAATTCCATTTGACCCAGCAATCCCATTACTGGGTATATATCCAAAAGACTATAAATCGTTCTACTATAAGGACACATGTACACGAATGTTCATTGCAGCACTGTTTACAATAGCAAAGACCTGGAATCAACCAAAATGCCCATTGATAATTGACTGGATTGGAAAAATGTGGCACATATACACCATGGAATATTATGCAGCAATCAGAAATGATGAGTTCGTGTCGTTTGTAGGGACATGGATGAATCTGGAGAACGTCATCCTCAGCAAACTGACACAAGAACAGAAAATGAAACACCGCATATTCCCACTCATAGGTGGGTGATGAAAAATGAGAACACATGGACACAGAAAGGGGAGTACTAAACACTGTGGTCTATTTGGGGGAAAAGGGGAGGGCCAGTGGGAGGGGGAGGTGGGGAGGGATAGCCTGGGGAGAAATGCCAAATGTGGGTGAAGGGGAGAAGGAAAGCAAAGCACACTGCCATGTGTGTTCCTACGCAACTGTCTTGCATGCTCTGCTCATGTACTCCAAAACCTAAAATCCAATAAAAAATTAAAAAAAAAAAATCATCCAGAAGCACTTCTGATGCCACCACACAATCACTATCTATAATCTTACAGTGCTATCTCCACAGCTAAAGTAGATTTTACAAAGATTAAAACTGAGCTTCTAAGTCAAAGTTCCATGAGGTTCCCCTTCTTCACCAAAACTCAACTAAAACAAAATTTTATATAAAAATTATAATATTTAAAATGTTAGTATATCTTAAGTGATTTTGTTTATAATGAATAAAAATTACAAAACTTATTATGTGAAATGATAGAACACATTTTTACAAACTGAGATGTTTCCATTTACTTTAGGCTTTTTTTGAGCCAGCTAAAAATAAGGAAACATTGGACTAATGTTTACCTGATTTATTTCTATTTCAGGTTTTCAGTTTAAAGTTGACCAAACACTTGATACATGGGATGGTAAATTGTTCAAGAAATGCTGTTTTCAGCCAGGCATGGTGGCTCGTGCCTGTCATCCCAGCAGTTTGGGAGGCCAAGATGGGCAGATCACGTGGTCAAGAGATCAACACCATCCTGGTCAACATGGTGAAACCCCATCTCTACTAAAAATACAAAAATTAGCCGGGCATGGTGGTGCACGCCTGTTGTCCCAGCTACTTGGGAGGCTGAGGCAGAAGAATCCCTTGAATCCAGGTGGTGGAGGTTGCAGTGAGCTGAGATTGTGCCACTGCACTTCAGCCTGGTGCCAGAGCAAGACTCTGAGTCAAAAAAAAAAAAAAAAAAGAAACAAAGAAATACTGTTTTCTTTATACTCTGAGCTCTGTTTTATGTTTATCTCTCCATTGCCTCTAGAGGTACACTGTTAGATCTTAATCTTCAATTGACTGGTACCACAACCTTCCAAATGCTGCCAGATAGATACTTTCTTCTCCCACATGTTAGTTTTGTAACCCACCTATTTCCCAGCCTGCATTCTGTATCTATTTTAGCAAACTTAAAACCAAAACTCAAATTATCTTTTCATATCTTTCTGAGTTTAATTATTACAGAGAATTTTGTCTGCTTTTAATTTTATCTTCTGGTCCCAGAATTATATTTATTTCCTCTGGGATCAGATATTATATGCATTTATCTTGTGCTTTCTCACTGAAAATTTTTAAAGTCTGTTCCATCCAACAAGGCAGTAGAAAAATCAGAATTTCCCAACAACCTGATGTAATACTATAATATTTTCAGTGACATCCATTTAAAAGATGAAAATTTAAAAAATTCTGAGTCCATTTAAAATTTAATAAAATAAATGGGGCTATCAGCAAAGTGTTTCCCTTGCTTGTCACCGTTTACTTCTCCAAAATAAAGAACACATCACGGCTCTTCAATGGTATAATTTGGAGATTTATAAAATATAAAGTCCATGTTAATTACATTGAAAATAATTTATGAACCTACAGAAGTGACAGATTATACATTTCAATTTAACATTAACTGGCATTATAATCTCAGGTAAATCACATGTTCTGTCTCAAATACAATATTTTATTCGGGAGGAAGAAAATTATATCAACTCTAATGTCTTTCAATAGTCTATTTATGTTTATGGAATTTGCTTAATGAAAATGAAAATCAAAATTGTTCATGATCTTGGCACAGGCTACTAATTCATTTTCAAAATATTTTTCTTGATTGCTAATTATTTGCAACACGCCATAAATATATCACATTATATATTAGAGTTCTTTATAAACTGCTTATTATTTAGCACTCCCTCTAGTATTTTTTTAAGCATGTTTTTCTTTTTCTTTTTTTAAATTATACTTTAACTTCTGGGGGCACATGTGCACAATGTGCAGGTTTGTTACATAGGTATACATGTGCCTTGGTGGTTTGCTGCATCCATCCCCCTATTATTTACATCAGGTATTTCTCCTAATGTTATCCTTCCCCAACCCCCCAATTCCCTCCTATCCCTCCCCAACTCCCAAAACCCAAAACAGGCCCCAGTATGTGATGTTTCCCTCCCTGTGTCCATGTATCCTCATTGTTCAACACCTACTTATGAGTGAGAACATGAGACCAGAGCAGAACTGAAGGACACAGAGACATAAAAATTCTTTCAAAAAAAATCAATGAATCCAGGAGCTGATTTTTTGAAAAGATCAACAAAATAGATAGACCTCTAGCCAGACTAAGAAAGAACAAAAGAGCAAACAATCAAATAAATGCAATAAAAAAATGATAAGGGGAATATCACCATCAATTCCACAGAAATACAGACTACCATCAGAGAGTGCTACAAACACCGTTATGCTTATAATCTGGTAAATCTAGAAGAAATGGATCAATTTCTGGACAACTACACCTTCCCAAGACTAAACCAGGAAGAAGCTGAATTCCTGAATAGACCAATAACAAGGTCTGAAGGTGAGGCAGCAATTAATAGCCTACCAATAAAAAAAAAATAGTCTGAGACCAGACAGGTTCATAGCCAAATTCTACCAAAGCTACAAAGAGGAGCTGGTAGCGCTCTCTATATTTTAACAATAGAGGAGGGATTTTTTTTTTCTTTTGAAAGCTTCATTAATATCATGTTCTATGCACATAGCTTTAGTGGAGAAAAACTTCACATTAATCAGTAAACATTAATAGTTTGATCTCAAAATCTTATCTAGCAGTATTCTAAAACAAGAGAAATTAAAATAATTAATGAAAAAGTTCTATTTTTCTGATTTTCAGGACTTACAACATGATTTTACCAGAGAATAAGAGGATTTTAGGTATATATACATAGAATTATAATATTAAAAATAATCTATTAGCAGAATAATTTTATATACTTTTGAGAATGGGGAGCATCAGGACCTCCACAGAAACTCACCAACAAGTATTTAGAAGAATAAGGCAATTTCATACAAAAATACTGTAAATATGAGTTCTAACCCGAGCCTTATCACATTAGCTTTTGTTCTCTGTGCCTCAGTTTGCTCTTCAATAATAAGGAGACAGTAATAGTACATTTTTCAAAAGCTTATTCTAATAATTAAAAAAATACATGTAAAATGCTTAAAAATTGACACAGAAAAAGTATTAAATAAATTGCTGGGTATATTACTACATTGATAAGATGGCTTGATGCTAAACAAGTGCTTAGCATAACTGACAGTGCCAAAAGATTTATAGAAATGTAAGTTAACAAATAAGCTTATTTGGTAAATCCCCAAGAAATTCATCATTTATAATTATCTTCTTTTTTTAATACAAAAGAACAATTTTACAAGTTTCCCACTAACAAAAGAGATTATTTGATGACTCAGGATCCATTTTTGAGCTTCAGTAACTATCTTGTCCTGAATTATAGTGTTATACTTGGAGCCTATGACTTTCATATGATGGCTTACTTCCTGTCTAAATGATGCAAGGTGCCTCACTTTGTTTGTTTTCCAGATTGCCATTGGATTATATGTGCTTTTTTATATGCAAAAAAACTATACAATTACACAAGCATAATTATTTTTAAAGAAAGTGTTAAAAAGAGACTCTAAGAGATGTATTTCTTTGAATTTCACAATCTGTATCTAATAAAAAAATTAATAATGGCTGTGCAGGGGATTTACTAAATCACAATTATAGACTGTGTTATATAAAGGCAAGTGTGCTGTGTGAGTGGTCTATTGCTTTACATAGTTTTAGACAAGTCAGGAACAAATAAATCCAAAAACTACTCCCTAGTCTCAAAAAGAATTAATTTTAATAAATCACCTACTGAATGTCCTAATCCTTATCAGGATCCAAATGCATAATTGGATACGCGGCTGTCTAAAAGAGTTCTGGTTTGAATTTTATTTGTATAATGATATCAAAAGGTAGAAATATGATGGGTGAAACACAATAAATGTCTGACCCTTTGGAAATCAGGTGTTTTGCCTAAATATAAAAATATTAGACTCTACAAATAGAAGTATTTTATAATATGCACAGGGCAATGAAAAGGAGTGAGAAAATATACCAGTCCTTTCCACTAGAGGGAAAATGTATACCACATCTGGAAATCAACCTTGTGCCATCATTGCTGTGTCTCACATCAAGAAAAATATTGATAGAGTTTCTTGGTAAGAGCAAAGCATTGTGGTACATATACAGTATGGAATACTACACAGCCATAAAAAACAATGAGCTCGTGTCCTTTGTAGGGACAGGGATGAATTTGGAAACCATCATTCTCAGCAAACTGATACCAGAACAGAAAGTCAAACATCGCATGTTCTCACTCATCGGCGGGTGTTGAATAATGAGAACACATGGGCACAGGGAGGGAAGCATGACACATTGGAGTCGGTTGTGGGGGACTAGTGGAGGGACAGTGGGGGTAGGGAGGTCAGGGAGGGATAACATGGGGAGAAATGCCAGCTATAGGTGACAGGGGGGATGGAGGCAGCAAACCACATTGCCATGCATGTACCTATGCAACAATCTGCATGTTCTGCACATGTATTCCAAAACCTAAAGTACAATAAAAAATATATTTAAAAAAAATCTAGTTTTTTAGATGTAAGTTTCATTTGGTATATATTAGTTTATATGCCCACATAGTCTAGCATACATTATTTTCACAATAGTTTATTTTGTATGAAAAAAATATGCATCTTTGTGTACAAGGTTGTCAGTTAGTGCTGCCTATTATTCTCCCACAGGAAGCCTGAGAAGGAGACAGTGCGATCAGAGTGTGATGACTGTGTCTTATATATTTTTCACTTTATAAGAAACTCCCAAACTGCTTTCAGAAAAGTTTTTTTGTTTGTTTGTTTTTGTAATTCAAACATGTATTTCCCTTTTTCCTTTCTTAGGACATGACCTAAACATATTATGTTTAACAGAATACCTATTTATAAAATAAAACTGTATTTTCTGAGAAAATATATAATGACTAAAGTCAGTTTTGGAGGGAAGGAAAAACTCTTATTTAGACAATAATTCAAGATCCTAAATGTGTAAATATATGATATAATTATTAAGTTCCCATATTCAAACCTTAAAGTAATAACTCAGGCAATCACCATTGATGAATGCTAAGAACACTGGGTGAAAGGCTCTTAAGTAAAGACACATATATATTTAAGTATATATATATTTGAGTATAGTTTCAAACTAGAGTCCACAGATTATTTATTTATTACAGTGGGAAAAAATTTTTTTTTTGAGATGGAGTTTCCCTGTTGTTACCCAGGCTGGAGTGCAATGGCACGATCTCGGCTCACCGCAACATCCGCCTCCTGGGTTCAAGCAATTCTCCTGCCTCAGCCACCTGAGTAGCTGGGATTACAGGCACGCACCACCATGCCCAGCTATTTTTTTTGTATTTTTAGTAGAGACAGGGTTTCACAATGTTGACCGGGATGGTCTTGATCTCTCAACCTCGTGATCCACCTGCCTCGGCCTCCAAAAGTGATGCGATTACAGGCGTGAGCCACCGCGCCTGGCCAATTTTTTTTTTCTTTTTTTGATATGTCTGTACCACCGTAACCAAGTAAACCAACTTAGCAGGAGCAATAATGGGCCACATGGAAATAATGTACCTTCTCATGTGATGTCATGGGAGATTTATGCGTCTTCTATAATATGTTATCCAAAAATGTTTAACCTGAATGTAATAATGAGAAAACAATCTTAGTAGTGCAGTGATGCTGTAATATAACTAGACAGAACTGCTAGAAAGAATTCAATGTTACGAAAGACAAATAAGTTATGGAACTAACAGAATGAATGGGACTAAAGAGACATGACATCCCAATGTAATATCTGAACTTTATGTCAAACCTGATTCTTAAAAATGGACTATATAAATTAAGTATTATTAATCAATGTTGAATTTCTTGGCTATTATAGTAGATTGCTATATATGAGAATGTCCTTGTTCTCAGAAGTACATAATGAAATGCTTAGAGTAGGAGTAAAATTGTCTTGATGTCTGTAACCTAGTTTCAAGTGGTTTGCAAAAACATTTACACACATCGAAAACACGAGTGTGGCTGAGCACGGAGGCTCACATACGTAATCCCAGCACTTTCGGAGGCTGAAACAGGCGATCACTTGAGGTCAGGAGTTCAAGACCAGCCTTGCCAACATGGTGAAACCCCAAACTTAGCCAGGAGTGGTGGCACTGCCTGTAATCCCAGCTACTCAGGAGGCTGAGGCAAAAGAATTGCCTGAACCTGGTGGGTAGAGGTTGCCGTGACCCGAGATTGCACCACTACACTCCAGCCTGGGTGACAGAGTGAGACTCCCATATCAATAAAAGGATAAAAAATAAAAATAAAACACAAGTGTCCTTGTGGCAAAAAAAAAAAAAAAGTGGCATACTGTCCATTTAGATGACAATAGGTAAATATTTCTTTTTTCTTTTTTTTAATTGTACTTTAGGTTCTAGGGTACATATGCAGATCATGCAGGATTGTTGCATGGGTACATACATGGCAATCTGGTTTGTTGCCTCCTTCTCCCTGTCACCTATATCTGGCATTTCTTCCAACATTATCCCTCCCCACCCTCCCCATCCCCCACTGTCCTTCCCTTAGCTCCCCAACAGACCCCAGTGTGTGATGCTCCCCTCCACGTGTCCATGTATTCTCACTGTTCAACAACCACCTGTGAGTGAGACATGCAGTGTTTGATTTTCTGTTCTGATGTCAGTTTGCTGAGAATGATGGTTTCCAGATTCATCCATGTCCCTAAAAAGAACATGAATTCATCATTTTTTATGGCTGCACAGTATTTCATGGTGCATATGTGCCACATTTTCCTTATGCAGTCTATCATTGATGGGCATTTGGGTTGGTTCCAGGTCTTTGCTATTGCAAGCAATGCTATAATGAACATATGTGTGCTTGTGTCTTTATAATAGAACAATTTATAATCCTTCGGATATATACCCAGTAATGAAATTGCTGGGTCAAATGGAATTTCTATTTCTAGATCCTTGAGGAATCACCACACTGTCTTCAACAATGGCTGAACTAATTTACACTTCCACCAACAGTGTAAAAGTGTTCCTATTTCTCCACATCCTCTCCAGCATCTGTTGTCTCCAGATTTCTTAATAATCACTATTCTAACTGGCGTGAGGTGGTAGCTAAATGTGGTTTTGATTTGCATTTCACTGATGACCAGTGATAATGAGCATTTTTTCCTATGGTTTTTGGCCTCATATATGTCTTCTTTTGAAAACTGTCCATTCATATCCTTCTTCCACTTTCAAATGGGTATTTTTTTTGGTAAATCTGTTTTAGTTCTTTGTAGATTCTGGATCAGTATTAGCCCTTTGTCAGATGGGAAGATCGCAAAAATTTTTTCCCATTCTGTTTGTTGTCGGTTTACTCTAATGATTGTTTCTTTTGCTGTATAGAAGCTCTAAGCTTAATTAGATCCCTTTTGTCTATTTTGGCTTTTGTTGTCAATGCTTTTGGTGTTTTGGTCATAAAGTCCTTGCCTATGCCTATGTCCTGAATAGTTGTGCCTAGGTTTTCTTAGACAGATCAACGAGACAGAAAATTAGCAAGGATATCCAGGACTCGAACTCAGATGTGGATCAAGCACACCTAATAGACATCTACAGAATTCTCTACTCCAAATCCACAGAATATACATTTTTCTCAGCAACACGACATCTACTCTAAAATTGACCATACACTTGGAAGTAAATCACTCCTCAGCAAATGTAAAAGAACAGAAATCATAACAAACAGTCTCTCAGACCACAGTGCAATCAAATTACATCTCAGGATTAAGAAACTAACTCAAAACCGCACAACTTCATGAAAACTGAACAAACTGGCTCCTGAATGTCAACTGGATAAACAATGAAATGAAGGCAGAAAAAAAGATGTTCTTCAAAACCAATGAGAACAAAGATACAACATACCAGAATCTCTGGGACACATTTAAAGCAGTGCCTAGAGGGAAATTTACAGCACTAAATGTCCACATGAGAAGCGAGGAAAGATCTAAAACTGATACCCTATCATCAGAATTGAAAGAGCTAGAGAAGGAAGATCAAAAAAAACTCAAAAGCCAACAGAAGACAAGAAATAATTAAGATCAGAGCAGAACTGAAGGAGATAGAGACACAAAAGGCCCTTCAAAAAAATCAGTAAATCCAGGAGCTGTTTTTTTTTTTTAAAGATCCACAAAATAGACAGACTGCTAGCCAGATTAATAAAAAAGAAAAGAGAGAAGAATCAAATAGATGCAATAAAAAATGATAAAGGGGATATCACCACTGATTCCACAGAAATACAAACTATCATCAGAGATTACTACAAACAACTCTATGTACATAAACCAGTAAACCTGGAAGAAATGGATACATTCCTGGACACTCGCACCCACCCAAGACTAAACCAGGAAGAAGCTGAAACCCTGAAAAGACCAATAACAAGGGTTGAAGTTGAGGCAGCAATTAATAGCCTGCCAACCAAAAAACATCCAGGTCCAGAAGGGTTCACAGCCTAATTCTACCAAATGTACAAAGAGGAGCTGGTACCACTCCTTCTGAAACTATTCTAAACAATCCAAAAAGAGGGAATCCTTCCTAAATCATTTCATGAGACCAACATCATCCTGATACCAAAACCTGGCAGGGACTCAACAAATAAAGGAAACTTCAGGCCTATATCCATGATGGACATCTATGCAAAAATTGCATACATACAATTGGATATATAATATTTATAAATATCTGTGACTATATATACACATAGATGTAATACATACACACACATATATCTACATATATACATATGTGCACACATATATGTGTATTTATATAAATATATTACTAAATGTGAGCTCATATGAATGTCTTTAACTCAAAACCTTTACCACAGAAATCATTCTAGTTGTCTCCCCTCTGTTGTCTGTAACTTCCCTTTTCAACTCTACCATCTATCATAGATTTAATTCATTTTCATCTTCAGTATACATATACAGTGGCTTCATTACTGTTGACCTATATCTCCATAGGACACAACTTTATCAACAGAGCACAATGCTAATTTGCAGTTCCTTCTGCCTTTAATCTTACAGACTGCACTCATTTCCAAAGAAAATTAGATCAGCACCTCTTCCCTTTATATGGGTGTTTTGTTACTGTTTGTCCATTTGAAGTGTTTCCAAATTTTTTAAATCTGTAAAGAATAAAGTAAAACATATTTTGGAAAACTTATAAAATCATAAAGTTGTGCAAACACATCACTAGGGCCTCTCCTAGTGTCTCTTTAAAAGAGCATGCAAAAGAGACTGAGAACCTTAAGCTTCATTAACTTAGTATATTTGTGGTAACTTAATGAGGAAAACTGCAAAGACAGTGAAACTACACACCATATAAGGATGCAGAATGAGGTTCTCTGCAAGAATTAACTTTAAAAACAACAATAAATGTCTTTTTCTCTTCTTTTTTCCTATGAGAAAAGATACAAGTTCATTAATTTGAAGTAAGAATCCCAAGATAAACTTGAAGAAAGTGTTAAAAGCACTAAATAGCTCATTTGAAATAGAAGAAAATAATAAAATAAATTGATTACTAAGGAAACCAACTGAGGTTAAAAAATACATTTACACTTTTACTATTCCACATAGTTTTAGATGATGTTTTTTTCTCCCAGCAATGCTCAGTTATCCTGGATAAGTGTGTTGATAGCACAGCACAGCATCGTGGATAAGAGTTCAGGTCTAGAACCAGATGGTTTGACTCTCAGTTCCACCATTAACTAAAAGAGTAACTTTAAATAAATTACTGATATACTTTAGGTTTAAGTTTTACTTGAACACAGGGATAATAAAGCATTTGGCACGATGCCTGGAACATAGTTATTGCTCAGAAAATGTTAGCAATAATTATCATGGTTATCCGGGATTCAAGATTTGTGAGTCAAGTACAGTACAAGGGCAAATGGGTATTATACATACAATATGCATATAGTCTGGCTCTGAAAATAATGTTCTGCTATATTGGTCTTCTGATCTCCAGGAGTGGTGTTCTTTTTTTGGAAGATGGTTGGGAAAGATCTCCCAAATGCCAGCCATCTTGTAGCATTTCAACATCAGATAGTTTAGATTGTCCTACCTTACAGACTTTTTGAAGACTTCTGCTTTGTCGTCTTTATCAAATGACTTTACACTCTTTTCAGTTTACTTCAAACAAGAAAAATAGGTATGTAGCATCTCATTATTAAAATTTACACTAGACCTGGCAATCCAAGAGAAAGACCACCACGGGTAAAGAGGATACGACCATGTTTACAGACTTAAGAACCCCGTTCAAACATGTAAGCCATTCTGCAGGAGGTTTAATTTAGAGAACATTCTATCCATGTCAGCCTAAAGCAGCCCTGATTATCAAAATCTTCAAGTCAGGTTATTCATTTTTTCTGATGACACCTTTTCTTCCACTTACTAAAAACAAAGGATACATTTTTGAGCAAGGTTTCTCAACTACTGACATTTCAGGACAGGTAATTTTTGTCACGGTGGCTATCCTGCACATTACAGGATATTTAGCAGCATCCCTGGCATCCACTCACTGACATCAGTAACCTTCCCCTGTTGTGACAAGCAAAATAGTCTTCAGGCATTGCCAAATGCCCCCTGGGGACAATATTACCCAGGATGAAAACCAATACTTTAGATGAGTGGTATTTATTGAATTTGAAAAGAACCATTGGTAATACAGCAAACAAGAAAAGTCTTAATTTTTTTTTTAAAAAAAGGTGGTTCTTTTCCCCCTAGGAGTTAACTAAATTTTATTCTAAAACACAGTCTTCAGTTGCACTGAAGAAAAAAGAAAAATATTTTCTTCTAAAAATTACATCCTTACAAGTGGAGAACCGAACAAGGTAATCTCTTTCAAAACTGATGTTTTTCTTGTTTCTTTAAAGACATCTGCCCTTATGGCACTGACACAATTTAAAATCCATTCCAAATCTGGCCCCCATGTTATGCCTGCAGGACATGCCTTTTTGTTATTATATGCTTTGTCAGGTGCCACAACCATAACATTCACAGAAGGTATGAAAGTAACAGTGTGTGTACTCGGATCATTTTTTTTTTCAGCAACACTTTCCCATTCGGTAAGCTTTGCATCAGTTTACCTCTGTGTCTGAAGTTTAAAGGAAGTCATACAGTGGCTCAGTGTTAACACTGAGGAAGTTAACACTAACTTGTTGTGTTAACACTACAAGGCTCAGTGTTACCTGTTTGGGCACAATGCAAGTTGCTCTAGAAATACAATATATACAAATTAATAGAATATTTGTTGTGAAAATGCTAATGTTTTCCAGGGAGTAAATAGTATTTCTATATGCTTCTATAATGGTCAGTGAACCTCCTGATAAACATTGACAGGATGCAGTTTATAGGTACTCATGGGTCAATTTCAAATGTATAATGTAAATATTATTTCTATACAGTAGACACCCTAAGAGTCGTTAGCCTCAACATAGAAATCTAAAATCGAAATGATCACATTGCTAGTCTGGCTTTTAAGCCAATTACAGACATGTGATGTGTTAAGATGCCCACCCTCAAGGATGAATACTTTATATATCACATTTACTCTGAAGTATGAACCAAAATGATAGCATGAAGTAGACTAAAAAATAATGCATCATACCTATATAAAAAACACAACTCATTATACTAGGAAAAACTGTAAATAACTGCAAGAAAAGAGAATTGCTGTAATAAGGAAAAGCTGTAACTAGGAAAAGCATGTGGTTTTTAGTCAGATCATGAGGGTTCAAAAACTAGTTCTCAGTTTATAATCCTTTGGGGCTTCATCTCCAAAGTGAAGATGTCATCACCAACACTGCAGAGCTGCTGAGAGGATGTATTAGGAGGTATGCCAAATGCCAACCTGAGAGCCTGATACAGCAGATATTCATTGAATGGAGGCTGTGAACCTTTAACAGATTAAGGAAGCATCCTATACACAAAGTACTAAAAATCCATTCGATTTTCATGTCTTTTTTGGAATTTCCTAGAGAATCTCAAGTATTATTTACCTCTTTAATCAATTAGTGTGATAAATTTTATGAATCATATTTCCAATATTGAGGCATGCAAAATAAAAACAAAACAAAACATTGCCTGCCCTTGTCATCCGCTACTTTTAAAAACATTGCTGAGTTTGCTAATAGTTTATGTAGGATTTTTGTATCTAAATTTACACATGAAATTATTAGATTTTTGCTTTGTTTGCTTTATCAGTTTGTGTTAGATTTTGCTAGCTATCATAAATAAAAGCTGAGATATTTCTGTATTTCTCTATATTTAGAAAAAGTATTTATATATCATAAATATAAGTTCCATGAAAATTGGATGAAACTTGCCTATTTTTAAATGACTCTTCCCATTGTTAAATGATCATCCTTTTTAAAAAGAATGTAAAAGAAATTTAAATTCATCTGCCTATAACGTCTCTCCATCGTCCTAGTTCTGCTTTAAAAAAACAAAGAGAATAGAGAGAAGTAAGAGAGGAGTAACAAGTGTCAACATTATTACATAATAAAGAAAGCTCATGGGTATTGTTAAGTAGTAATTAAAATAATATCCTGAGATTAAAGACACTGGGCTAGATCTTTGGGGAAGCATAGCTCAGATATTTAATTTTTTTTTTCATTTTTCAACATCTTCTTTCTAGGCAGGTGAATTGAGTCACCATAGTACCAATCTAGGGTCTTATTGTAGGTTGAGAAATAGAAACAGATTAAGCAATAGATTTAATCTGTTTCAATAAATCTCTATCAGAGATCTTCGAAGTAAGCCTTTTTGTATCTACTCTCAGGTCTTCAGAATGTCACCTCTAGGGAACTGAGCAGTTTGCATTTATCCACCCTGTTTCCACATTGTATCTGCAGAGGTTTGTGACTTAAATAAAAAGAATGGGCAGGACCACACAAACAAACATCTGAACCTCACAAACCTCAGGGCTGTGGTACCCTGGGCCATGCAGCAGCAAGTGGAAACCTTGCTCACATCAAGAAAGTAAAGGTGACTTTCTGCTGCTGAGGAGAATACAGTATTTTATGAGTTCTACAGTGTATTCCCCAGATCCCTATATATTAGAAAACTGAAAACAGAACCAATATTCTCATGTGGCTAGAAGAGTTTTTGGAGACTCATTACTGAGTAACTGAACACAAGGTGGAAAGTGCAAATCAGAAATTTTCTCCAACACGTTAATGCTTCCTAAAAGATTTGCTGCATACTCTTTGTTCCTGCTAGTCTCCCTGTTACTTTTCAACATATTTTCTGGTTGTCTTTCTAATATTTTAATTTCATGAATGTCATCTCTGTTGCCCAGATATATTAAAAAGAAAATTTTAATTGAATGTTTAACCCTATGTAGCTCATACAAAGAAAATCCTGGCTTCAATACTCCAAAAAAAAAAAAAAAAAAAAAAACAACTTTGTAGATTACGTTGTTCCCCTAAATTCAAAACAGTCATTGAAATCTTTTGAAAACTTGACATCAAATAATTAAATTTGATTTTCTGTTTCCACTTCAAGCAATTTTAGTTGACCATAATGTTTGGGCCTAAATAAATGCAATTATTGAATTAACTATTGGCAAGGATCATCCCAAACAATGTTTGTTTATATCTTTAAAAGATTCAATCTATACTGTAAATATAAAATAGGAGAAATCATGTGCCAATGCCAGTCTGTTGAAGACAGTTTATAGGAATAAGAGTCATACTATTTACATATACATCATATATGAACTTATGTGGTAAATAATATGCTCTAATTAAACATTAGATAAATAGAAATACATTAAGCACTAGATTTAATCTGTTTCAATAAATCTTTATCACAGATCTGTGAAGCAAGCCTTTTTGTATCTACTCTCAGGTCTTTAAAATGTCACCTCTAGGGAACAGAGCAGTTTGCATTAGTCCCACCATGTTTTCACATTGTATCTGTGGAGATTTGTGACTTTAAATACAAGAATGGGCAGGGTCAGCCAAATAAATATCTGGACCTCACAACCTCAGGGCTGTGGTACCCTGGGCCGTGCAGTAGCATGTGCAAACCTTGCTCACACCAAGAAGGTAAAGGTGACTTTCTTCTGAAGAGGAGAATATAGTATTTCATGATTTCTACAGCATAGAAACATTAATGTAATCAATTACATATATATATGTGTGTTATATGTGTGTGTATATGTGGATGTACATATACACATTTATATATAATCAATGTTAAAGCTACACAGATAAACTACTACTAACCGTGTTTTATGTGTAAAAGAGTGCATAAAGCAGAAGAATGTATATTAAAACAAGGAGTTCTTATCATAGTGAAGTATCTACAAGGTCTTTTTGAATTAGTCAATATGATTTTGTATCTCAGAAAACTTATTTTCTCTGACAAAATATATCTGAGATACCTCTATTAAGAAAAACATTCACTCCTTCTTTCTTTTCTACTGCCACACTTATATTCTGCACTGCAAAATTAAAGAAACAAGTACTTTTTAGTGTATAGGACATAGGACATTTAATCAAAGTCATCTTTAGGAAGAAAGACATAGAGCCATTTTCAAATGCTGACAAAGCAGGAATAGAAAAATTGACCCCCATGTATCTTTAATGAAGATTTCAGGGAAATATATCCACATGTATCTTAGTGATTTCTGATATTAAGATATTTTTTCCTAATTTGGTAAGTCAAAATTTCACTCTGTCATGAGTAATAATGATTTCAAATTCAATCAAATAAGCCAATTACATATAAAGGTTATAATCTTTTAAATAAAGGAAATGAAAATTTAGCAAGTAAATCATAAAAAGTGGTATCATTGAATAATTACCTGATGGCAAATTACTTTAAGTTTTATTTATAAAACGTGTTGACTGCTAAATCCTAGGCCAAATATATGTTTGAAATAATTTTACCAACAATTCACTATCAAGATTTGTTCAATTGACAAATATATTCACACAAACTGTCTCTTGGGGGAGAAGGGAAGGAAATTTCCTCTAAAAGTAAAGAGAAATAGTAATTCTCTTTGTTCTCACTCTGGGTTACCAGTAGTATTATACTTAACATTTCTGGGCATTTAGAAATCTACCCACTAGGGCCACAGCTCTAGTATAAAGTTTGAGTTCTACTCCCAAAGATATTATAGTATAAGTTATTAGGCTGGTGCAAAAGTAATTGCATTTTTTGCCATTAACAGTAAATAACAGCAAACCACCATGGCACGTGTATACCTATGTAACAAACCTGTACATTCTGCACATATACCCCAGAACTTAAAGTATAATTTTAAAAAGTAAATAACATGTAGTATAAGTATATACTCTCTTTGCTGTTAGGTTGGTCCAAAAGTAATGTGGTTTAATGGATAAACCACATTATTATTAACACCAAAGAGAGTATATCCTATAATGTAAGTATATACTACATACTGTATACTATACACTATATGCTACATAATATACTGTAGTGGAAGCATATACTCTCTCTGGTGTTAGGTTGGTGCAAAAGTGATGTGGTTTACTTATAATATATCTCATGTTATTTAACACAAACAAGAAATGTTTAGCTTTCGAAGAGAAAAGGGAGATTTTTCAGAATTGTCCTTAAGTAATAATGGTATTTCTTAAATAGAGAAACCAACTACAGTAAATGTTTTACAAATGTATCATGCTTATCCAAGTTAATGAATATGTAGGGTTTTTGGCCCAGCAAACTTGGATTCCAGACCTTGCTGCTCCACTTACTCACTGTGTTGTCTTTTCCTAGGGAAATCATCACTATGAAAGGAGATAAACCTATAAGTGTTTTGCACAATAACAATTACATTTCAGTTAATTCTACTAATAACTGTAAAAGATTAGAATACCAAAGAACCAATACTATCACTCCGCGTGTCAAAGACAAGGCCGTAGGTAGGTATTAACTTTCTATTCAAGGAACTCTCCAGAGAATATGTCCATTTTTAAAATCCATAAAGTTTCAGTAGTGATTAAAAGGAGTTTTCCTAGAAAGCCGTAAGATGAGTTTTCTCTTTCCTTAAATGAAATAGTATTCTAAAGCAAATAAAGCATTTCAAATCTCAGCCTCTAAATTATTTTTAGATAGGATTACTAAACCGGAAATGTTACCCATAAATTAATCATTCTCAGTTATTTGCCTACTTCAGAGTTGTTAGCTCTACTTTATACGTAGTTGTAGTCACAAGATAAATTTAATTAAATTAGCATAAACTAGGGTTGTGAGTATTCTACCTTCATTACCTCTATAATTCCAAAAATAAAAAGAAAGAAAGAGACAGTTACTAACACAAGAGCATGGGTAATTAAGTGAATTAGATAAAATTACTAGTACAATAAAGGACAGCTTGTAGTTTTTGTTTTTTTTAAAAAAAATTGGGGCCCAGCAAAACATCTAATACAGTTTTAATATTATTTTATCTTTATTTATTTTTTGTTTTTTCCATTTTTTTTTTCTAAGACAAAATCTCACTCTGTCACCCAGGCTGTAGTTGCAGTAGTGCAATTTCTGCTCACTGTAATTTCTGCCTCCTGGGTTCAAGAGATTCTCCCACCTTACCCTCCAGACTAATTGGGATTATAGGCGTGTGCCACTACACCTACCTAATTTTTCTGTTTTTAGTAGAGATGGGGTTTCACCATGTTGGCCAGGCTAGTCTTTAACTCCTGGCCTCACGTGATCTGCCTACCTCAGCCTCCCAAAGTGCTGGAATTATAGGCATAAGCCACCTCAACTTATCAAAGATATTAATATTGAAGATATTAACGATGACATTATATCTTCATCTTCAAAAGACTCAGGGGGAGCTCAGTTGAGTTGCCTGTTTTTGCTTTGAGAAAAACGCTAAAGAGCAAAAGTTATATTACAAAACAATTACAAAGTAAACATGCTATACCATTGCCACTGCAAACAGGGCAAAACCACACGAGAAGTGAAATCTACCAACATAGACAGTAAAAAACTGTGCTCAAAACTCAATGAGAGCATTTAAATTTAAGGACCTTGATAGAGAAAGAAGAAAAACAAACCTAGCATAAATGCTATTATATTAAATGTAATATTTTTAGATAAATAATTCTTTATATTTTGACCATGTACATTCAGCAAAACGTTGGTGGAAAAGTAATGAGGCTAATCAATGTTTTCACAACTCAGTGCTGAAGAATCTGCTTCAAAAGATGCTTGACAAATGTCCATTCAATAGGAAAAAATTTTTGCAATCTACCCATCTGACAAAGGGCTAATATCCAGAATCTACAGAGAACTAAAACAGATTTACAAGAAAAAAACAAACAAACCCATTCAAAAGTGGGGGAAGGATATGAACAGACACTTTTCAAAAGAAGACATATATGAGGCCAACAAACATTAAAGAAATGCTCATTGTCACTGGTCATTAGAAAAATGCAAATCAAAGCCACATTGAGATACCATCTCACACCAGTTACAATGGTGATCATTAAAAAATCTGGAGACAACAGATGCTGGAGAGGATGTGGAGAAATAGGAAAACTTTTACACTGTTGGTGGGAGTGTAAATTAGTTCAACCATTGTGGAAGACAGTGTGGAGGACGTAGAAATAGAAATTCCATTTGACCCAGCAATGCCATTACTGTGTATATACCCAAAGAATTATAAATTGTTCTATTATAAAGACATATGCACACATATGTTCATAGTGGCACTGCTTACAATAGCAAAAACCTAGAATGAACTCAAATGCCCACAGATGATAGACTGGACAAGGAAAATGTGGCACAAATACACATGGAATACTATGCAGCCATGAAAAATGATGAGTTTGTGTCCTTTGTAGGGACATGGATGAATCTGGAAACCATCATTCTCAGCACACTGACACAAGAAAAGAAAATCAAACACTGCACGTTCTCACTCATAGGTGGGTGTTGAACAATAAGAACACATGGACACAGGGAGGGGAACATCACACACTGGGATCTGTTGGGGGGGCCAGGAGAGGGATAACATGGGGAGAAATGCCAGATATAGGTGATGGGGGGATGGAGGCAACAAACCACATTGTCATGTATGTAACTATGCAACAATCCTGCATGATCTGAACACGTACCCCAGAACCTAAAGTACAATTTAAAAAAAAAAAAGATGTCCATTCAGCCATTTCTATATAAATTCTTTGTAGTCATTTATAGGTCAAATGTGTAAAAATTTTCATAAAGGGGCTCCACAACTGCTTAAATGCCATAATTATGGATATATATACATGCCATTTCACTGTATTTATAGTCACAGTGATCAAAAGTACAGAAAATCAGTAAGTCCTTAATGAATGTCTGACTCTATAAGCTTCCTTCAATAGATTTTGTTAAGTATTCTGTAAGGCACACTTTACAAAATAATAACAGCATATTGATGCTTGAAAGTGTTTTTTAAAATGTCAGTTTCTAAGGAAAATTATTGAACACTATAAAAAATATTTGTCATAAATCACACATACTAACGTACCAATATCTTATCTAGATAATTGTATAGTTAAAGCCTAGTTAAGTATTTCAAAAAAAAAAATACAGTATTTGGAAAACATTAATTTGTACAATTTTCTCTTCCCTTAACATGTAAATATTAAGTAACTTAGAAAATATATAAAATTCAACAAACAAAGTTTACTTCCCATACTTTGTGGAATGCAGGCGGCCATTTAACTATAATTGAAAACCCGTCAGTTTGCTGTCCATATGAAAGCCAATGCATGACTGTGTTCTATTTCTCTATAAAAAGCCTATTTTCTATGTGGAATTATTCAGAAAAGTCACTTTCATATTTAGGAAAAGAACATGCTCTTCCATTCTCAACATATGATTAAATTCATGATGAACACTGCCATAAAAAAAAAAAACCTTGCTTCAAAGAAGTAACATAAATTTATATAATTAAAGTTCACATTTAAAAAGGCAGCTTCCTAGGATGTTCTGAAGATCTACTAAGGCACCAAATTTATCCCCATGTTGTCTCTTAATTATCTTCTTTATTAACTGTAGCACTCTTTCTTGCATTGAGTACTAGACTTAAATTAGCAAAAAATACTTTTGTATGGTTTAAGATGATAAATGGAAATAATTCCAGGGGCAATGGTCTCCTCCTATTCAGAAAACTTTCAAAAGTCAATCCTGAGGAATAAAAAGTACACACTGACTATCCTGACAAATGAATAAAAGTTCAGTTATAGCAGAGGGAAAATGACATCCTCTAGATCAGCTGTTGTTAGGGAAATACTGTAATTATAAATTATTTAGACATGCTTCTCCACATATATATTATCTCTTGATAGTTCCTGTAAATAATACCATAAAATGACAAGCTTTAGTACACAACTAGCTTGGATTGATCCAAGTTAAAGTGTAATCAGACAAGTGTCTTATAATTCTAATAAAACTGTTACTATCAATTTATTTTACATAATTAAAAAGGTAACTTCTATGAGGAATTCCATAACATAATTTAGGAAATATATTTCATATATAGAAAAATAGAGCTCATATCAAAGAAAGAAAGGCATGAAGGAAAGAAGAAGGAAGGAGAGAAGATAGGATGGATGGGAAGAAGAGAAGGAGGGAGGGATGGGAGAGGGAGGGAGGGAAGAAAAAGGAGAACCCTGGCTTTCAACAGAATGTTGAAGGCTGGTTAGTATATGTGGAAGGAGTGCTATAGTTGGAAACCATCATTTTAAAAATTCATAGTAAAGACTAGATAACACAGGAATTACCAATGGATGCTAAATCTAGGAGAAACTAGATATTTTCATGGTCTTGAAGTTTCTCATTATAAGCTCACAAGTTTCAAGGGAAAAATATTAATTACAAAAAAGGAGTTTCTTTTTATTTAAAAAGAGGGGGATAAAATGTATTCTTCAAAAATATCAGTCATCTGCCATGTGTGTACCTATGCAACTATCTTGCATGTTCTACACATGTACCCCAAAACCTAAAATGCAATAAAAAATATATATCAGTCATCGAAGACAAAGACAAGCTATAGAAATGTTACAGATAAAGGAGGCTGAAAAAACTCCTCAACAGATCATTTGGTCCCAAGCTAGACGCTGTACTGAATAAAGGAAGAAATACTACTAAGATTATTATCATGTTAATGATACAATTCTATTAAGAATGGTAGGTTAAAGTATCGCATCAAAGTTAAATCACTGAGGTTGATAACTAAACTGTAGCTATATAAACGAATATCTCTACTTTTAGATAATACCCACTGACCTACTTAACAGCAAAGAGTCATGATATATGCAACTTTTCTTCCAATGGTTCATAAAAAAACACAAATATGTTAAAATATATAAATTTGGGTAAAGGGTATATTGGTGTTCATAAAATATTTTTTATTTTTGTAATTTCCATGTAAGTTTGCAATTACTTTATAATGAAATATTAGAATGTGGCACAGAGAGGTTAACAACTGAATCCATATCATACAGAGGTGACATTTTTTTAAATTGCATTTTAGGTGTTAGGGTACATGTGCAGAACGTGCAAGACAGCTGCATAGGTACACACACGGCAGTGTGTTTTGCTGCCTTCCCCCCATTCACCCACATTTGGCATTTCTCCCCAGGCTATCCCTCCCCATCAACCCCCCTTCCCGCTGGCCCTCCCCTATACCCCCAGTAGACCCCAGTGTGTAGTACCACCTTCCCCGTGTCCATGTGTTCTCATAATTCCTCACCCGCCTATGAATGAGAATATGTGATATTTCATTTTCTGTTCATGTGTCAGTTTGCTGAGAATGATGTTCTCCAGATTCATCCAAGTCCCTACAAATGACACGAACTCATCATTTTTGATTGCTGCGTAATATTCCATGGTGTATATGTGCCACATTTTCCCAGTTCAGTCTATCATCGATGGGTATTTGGGTTGCTTCCAGGTCTTTGCTATTGTAAACAGTGCTGCAATGAACATTCGTGGGCATGTGCCCTTATAGTAAAACGATTTATAGTCCTTTGGATATATATCCAGTAATGGGATTGCTGAGTCAAATGGAATTTCTATTTCTAAGGCCTTGAGGAATCTCACTGTCTGAGAACCACACTGTCTTCCACAATGGTTGAACTAATTTACACTCCCACCAACAGTGTAAAAGTGTTCCTATTTCTCCACATCCCCTCCAGCAGCTGTTGTCTCCAGAATTTTTAAGGATCGCCATTCTAACTGGCGTGAGATGGTATCTCAGTGTGGTTTTGATTTGCATTTCTCTAATGACCAGTGATGATGAGCATTTCTTCATATGTTTGTTGGCCTCATGTATGTCTTCTTTTGTAAAGTATCTGTTCATATCCCTTGGCCATTTTTGAATGGGCTTGTTTGTTTTTTTCCTGTAAATCTTTTTGAGTTCTTTGTAAATTCTGGATATCAGCCCTTTGTCAGATGGGTAAACTGCAAACATTTTTTCCCATTCTGTTGGTTGCCGATTCACTCTAGTGACTGTTTCTTTTGCCATGCAGAAGCTGTGGAGTTTGATTAGGTCCCATTTGTCTATTTTAGCTTTTGTTGCCAATGCTTTTGGTGTTTTGGTCATGAAGTCCTTGCCTACTCCTATGTCCTGAATGATTTTTCCTAGATTTTCTTCTAGGGTTTTTATGGTGCCAGGTCTTATGTTTAAGTCTTTAATCCATCTGGAGTTAATTTTCGTGTAAGGTGTCAGGAAGGGGTCCAGTTTCTGCTTTCTGCACATGGCTAGCCAGTTGTCCCAACACCATTTGTTAAACAGGGGATCCTTTCCCCATTGCTTGTTTTTGTCAGGTTTATCAAAGATGTATGGTTGTAGATATGTTGTATTGCCTCCGATGCCTCTGTTCTGTTCCATTGGTCTATATCTCTGTTTTGGTACCAGTACCATGCTGTTTTGATTACTGTAGCCTTATAGTATAGTTCGAAGTCCGGTGGTGTGATGCCTCCCACTGTGTTCTTTTTGCTTAGAATTGACTTGGCTATGCGGGCTCTCTTTTGGTTCCATATGAAGTTCATGGTAGTTTTTTCCAGTTCTGTGCAGAAAGTCAATGGTAGCTTGATGGGGATAGCGTTGAGTCTGTAAATTACTTTGGGCAGTATAGCCATTTTCACGATATTGATTCTTCCTAACCATGAACATGGAATATTTCTCCACCTGTTTGTGTCCTCTCTGATTTCATTGAGCAGTGGTTTGTAGTTTTCCTTGAAGAGGTCCCTTACATTCCTAGTAAATTGTATTCCTAGGTATTTTTTTTTTTTTTTGTAGCAATTGTGAATGGCAGTTCGTTCTTGATTTGGCTCTCTTTAAGTCTGTTATTGGTGTATAGGAATGCTTGTGATTTTTGCACATTGATTTTATATCCTGAGACTTTGCTGAAGTTGCTTATCAGTTTCAGAAGTTTTTGGGCTGAGGTGATGGGGTCTTCTAGGTATACTATCATGTCGTCTGCAAATAGAGACAATTTGACTTCCACCATTCCTATTTGAATACACTTTATTTCTTTTTCTTGCCTGATTGCTCTGGCTAGAACCTCCAGTACTATATTGAATAGGAGTGGTGAGAGAGGGCATCCTTGTCTAGTGCCAGATTTCAAAGGGAATGCTTCCAGTTTTTCCCCATTCAATATGATATTGGCTGTTGTTTTGTCATAAATAGCTTTTATTACTTTGAGATACGTTCCATCAATACCGAGTTTATTGAGGGTTTTTAGCATAAAGGGCTGTTGAATTTTGTCAAAGGCCTTCTCTGCATCAATTGAGATAATCATGTGGTTTTTGTTTTTGGTTCTGTTTATGTGGTGAATTACGTTTATAGACTTGCATATGTTGAACCAGCCTTGCATCCCCGGGATGAATCCTACTTGATCATGATGGATAAGTTTTTTTGATGTGCTGTTGCAATCAGTTTGCCAGTATTTTATTGAAGATTTTTGCATCTATGTTCATCATGGATATTGATTGGCCTGAAGTTTTCTTTTCTTGTTGAGTCTCTGCTGGGTTTTGGTATCAGGATGATGTTGGTCTCGTAAAATGATTTGGGAAGGATTTCCTCTTTTTGGATTATTTGGAATAGTTTCAGAAGGAATGGTACCAGCTCCTCTTTGTGGGTCTGGTAGAATTTGACTGTGAACCATCTGGACCTGGGCTTTTTTTGTGTGGTAGGCTCTTAATTGCTGCCTCGACTTCAGACCTTGTTATTGGTCTATTCATAGTTTTGGCTTCCTCCTTGTTTAGGCTTGGGAGGACACAGGAGTCCAGGAATTTATCCATTTCTTCCAGGTTTACTCATTTATGTGCATAGAGTTGTTTGTAGTATTCTCTGATGATGGTTTGAATTTCTGTGGAATCTGTGGTGATTTCCCCTTTATCATTTTTTATTGCACCTATTTGGTTATTCTCTCTTTTCTTTTTTATCAGTCTGGCTATTGGTCTATTTTGTTGATCTTTTCAGAAAACCAGCTCTTGGATTTATTGATTTTTTGAAGGGTTTTTCGTGTCTCTATCTCCTTCAGTTCTGCTCTGACCTTCGTTATTTCTTGTCTTCTGCTAGGTTTTGAGATTTTTTTTGATCTTGAGGTGACATTTAAACCTAAGCAGTTCAAATCCAAACTCTCTACTCCTAGGAAAATTCTGTTTTGTTAAATAATAGAATATTGGCTTGGTATACATAACAAAGTGAGCTGGGGAATTTTAATAAATGGCATTAAAGTAGTAAATTATCCCCAGATATGGGTTAGAGGATGCTTACTTAATAACAATTCCAGGTACTAAAACTCTAACCTGGATATATATCTAACATTATGTTTGATGTAATCACACATACAGAAATAATTTTGAAAATCAACCAAAAATAGATTGTTTTCTGCAGACATGCAAAGCCTCACATATTTACTGAAAATCCACAATTATTAAGAAAAAATAGCAAATGTAGTATGAAAGATAAAATATAAATGATATTTAAAGTTATAAGGATAATAAATATCCTGCTAAATTGTAAAATATTTAAAAATACAATTCTACAACCATTTATAATACCTCAAAGTGGGGCATTTGTGAACATGAATGAATAGCTTCCAAGGAAGAGGAGAAAATTCTTGGCATAGCATTTCACATAACAATATTTATTGACTAAATTTATGAAGAGAGGTATAATAAATTTTTTGGAAATGTTTGTTTCCCTTAGGTTTTATAATTTTTAATAGAGTTTGACAAAAAAATAAAGATAATATTCATTGCTTGATGATACCACTCAACATAATCAGTACTAGATTTACTAAAGAAGAGCATTTCATGGTAGACTTCTTTGCAGAAATACTCCATACTTTTGGGGTCTCTATGCTTTCATTCTATCAACATGCCAGCCAGCATCAAGTCACTGCTGGTCTCCATCCATCCATTAAGATCAGTTTTATCTTATCTGTTTGAATAACACCTTTCCTATTTCAGACTCAATTGTTTTCATTGTTTAGCAATAAATATCATTTTCTATTATGTCTTCTAATTATTATTTTAAACAGCTATGCAAATCTTATTATAGATGCTGGATTTTTTTTTTTACCAATTCTATAATTTCCAACCAAACAGATGATGCACTCCTTGAGCTAAGGACTGTATCAGATTTCTTTTCATTAATCATAATGCCTACTAGCCTCTAGATGAGTCAACTCAATACTTATTTACTGATTTTATTTTTATCTGTCTCAAAGTTTCACAAGGAAAGTGAAAATAACTTTCAATCTTTTGATTATTTTTTTAAAAATAAAACAAATGGCATGAATGCCCTTCCTTTTTTCTGCTCAAAATATTCTATTTCTAAAACTCCTATTCAAATGAAGATATTTTCAAAGAATTATTCAGTTCCTCTTCTTCTTATTCGTCAGTCTATTGATAATGTGAATCTGAATCACAGATTTGTAAAACCTTAAGTAAAACCCATAAAATAGAGACTGCATGTAAATTATGATCATAACTATGAAAAAAACAAGTTACATTATAAAGCAACTAAAGCAACTATAATGGCATACATAAAGATACTATCAGAAATAGCCTTAGAGTGGAATACTGGGTGGTTTATATCTTGTGCATGGATCACCTCCCCCTCAAATTTCTATAAACAGCATATACAACACTATGTTCTTAAAAAAAAAAACAGAGTGGGTTTTATAACTATTGTTTGTTTAATATATTCCAAATGTCATTATGAGACTTTTGAAGCAAGTGAATATCTTTTATTTCTCCAACATCATTTCCAGGACTCTGGTATAAAGTAATATTTTCAAGTATCAAGATTGTCTCACATTTTAATGAGGAAAGGTTTTTTGCTTTGTTTATGTGTATATATGAATTACACACAATTTATACATATTCATACAAAATTATAGACACTCACAGACTGTCCTCTATGTGGTCCTCCCCTGAAAAGAGCTAGTTGATCCAAATCTGAGACAATGAGACCCATTTCTAGAATTTTTGTATTTAGGATCAGAAAATTCATTAAGGCAATCTCTCTCTCTATTCTGTGTGTAACCCTGCCTCCCCATCTTTGGCCTTTCCTTCGTTCTCCCTCTTTATCTTAGTTAAAATGCAAGCAGTACAGTTGGAATGCTGTTTGTTTGAAATCCAGGTTTCCTTTCCTCTAAAAAAAAATCTATCAGTGAATAAAACTGCCACACAGAAGGAGGAGGAGGAGGAGGAGGAGGAGGAGGAGGAGGAGGAGGAGGAGGAGAAGGAGGAGAAGGAAGAGAAAGAAAAAATTCCTATTATTTTTGAAATACATTTGTAATGAATTTTGCTGTAATAATTATTACAATAACAGCCAGTGTCCCTGAAGTGAATATTTCCATCTGACCCTGAGGCACAAATGCATTCTCACCATTCCTTAAATGACCTTAAATTAATTGAATGTTGAACTTACAATGTATTGCAATTAGCATTATTATTGCAAAGTCATAAAATTTTGCTATTTCTGGTGTAACTGTGGGGAATATTTTTACTTCATTTGCATAGTGCTGAGGATCGAATGTCAGAGTTCTTCTCTTATTTGAGAAATTATTCTGTTAGCAGCCATGGGGAATAACACAAGCAAGAATCCTAACTTTTAACAAAGACTGAAATGACTGATCCACAACATCACTGTGGACAGAAACTCATTCACATGGGAAGTAAAGGTGCAACGGGAAATAAAGCATGGTAGAGTACTGAAAAAATAAATGTCAAAAAACTATTACATAACATGTTTTTTATAGTTCTTTCAGTTGCTGCTCCTGCATTTTATATGTTTATCACCTCAGAGCACAGAAGCCTTTAGATTAAAATGCTACTGTGTCCGGCCACTTTACTATGCTCTAGATAAAGGAGACATTTGTAACCATGCTAAACTGCACCTACTCTTTCATTCAACAAATATTTGAATATTTGGTATATTCCAAGTATACTTCTAGGTTCAGTGAATCACAAAAATAAAGGAAAGAATTCTGCTGTCATAATTTTCAATATAATCAAAAGGAGACAAGCAATAAGATATATACACATTAACACATTTAAGTTAGTGACAAATGGTTTCAATAAGAGAAAGATGATGATGGGACAGAGAAAGAGGTTACTTGATTTATACTACCCACAGAAAATCACTCTGTGCTGAGGCAAGAATGATAAGATGGAATCAGTCATGAAAGATCCTGGGTTAATCTTTGAAAAGTGGGCATATCATTATCAGAAAAGTAAGCAGCTACTATAATAGCCCTCAGATAGGAAAAAAGCAATATCCAGTCTAGTGAGAAAGGAAATCCGCACTGTTGGCATAAAATGAGCAGTGGAATGATTGTGGTGTGAAATCAGGTTATAAACTAGACAGCAGCCAGACGGCGGAGTAGAGGAGGATACTGGATTTCATTCTAACTGCAACAGGCAGTTTGAGTTTGGAGAAGATTGACAATATGCCCTAACTTTCTGAAACCTCTGAAGGCAATGAAGGAATGAATTATGGAAGAATTATAAAAGCATAAGAATAATACTAGCACCACATTACACTTACTCTATAATCGACCACATACTTGGAAATAAATAACTCCTCAGCAAATGAAAAAGAACGGATATCATAACCAACAGTCTCTCCGACCACAGTGCAATCAAATTAGAACTCAGGATTAAGAAACTAACTCATACCACACAACTTCATGGAAAATGAACAACTGGCCTGAATGCCGACTGCATAAACAATGAAATGAAGGCAGAAATAACACCGTTCTTCTAAACCAATGCAAATGAAGACACAACATACCAGAATTGCTGGGACACATTTAAAGCAGTGTCTAGAAGGATTCCCTATTTTTGGATAATTTGGAATAGTTTCAGAAGGAATGGTAACAGTTTCCCTTTGTGGGTCTGGTAGAATTCAGCTGTGAACCCGTCTGGACCTGGGCTTTTTTTGTGTGGTAGGCTTTTAATTGCTGGCTCAACTTCAGACCTTGTTACTGGTCTATTCATAGTTTCAGCTTCCTCCTGATTTAGGCTTAGGAACACACAAGTGTCCAGGAATTTATCCATTTCTTCCAGGTTTACTAGTTTATGTGCATAGAGTTGTTTGTAATAATCTCTGATGATGGTTTGAATTTCTGTGGAATCTGTGGTGATTTCCCCTTTATCGTTTTTTATTGCATCTATTTGGTTATTTTCTCTTTTCTTTTTTATCAATCTGGCTAGTGGTCTATTTTGTTGATCTTTTCGAAAACCAGCTATTGGATTTATTGATTTTTTGAAGGGCTTTTCATGTCTCTATCTCCTTCAGTTCTGCTCTGATCTTCGTTATTTCTTGTCTTCTGCTAGGTTTTGAGTTTTTTTGATCTTGCTCCTCTAGTTCTTTCAATTTTGACGATAGGGTTTCAATTTTGGATCTCTCCACTCTTCTCATGTGGGCACTTATTGCTATATATTTTCCAAATCATTTTATGAGACCAACATCATCCTGATACCAAAACCCGGCAGAGACCCAACAAGAAAAGAAAACTTCAGGCCAATATCCACGATGAACATAGATGCCAAAATCTTCAATAAAATACTGGCAAACCAACTGCAACAGCACATCACAATGCTTATCAACCATGATCAAGTAGGATTCATCCCGGGGATGCAAGGCTGGTTCAACATACGCAAGCCTATAAACGTTCACCATATAAACAGAACCAAGAACAAAAACCACATGATTATCTCAATTGACACAGGGAAGGCCTTTGACAAAATTCAACAGCTCTTTATGCTAAAAACCCTCAATAAACTCGGTATTGATGGAACGTATCTCAAAGTAATAAAAGCCATTTATGACAAAACAACAGCCAATATCATACTGAATGGGCAAAAACTGGAAGTATTCCCTTTGAAATCTGGCACTAGACAAGGATGCCCTCTCTCACCACTCCTATTCAATATAGTACTGGAAGTTCTAGCCAGAGCAATCAGGCAAAAAAAAGAAATAAAGGGTATTCAAATAGGAAAGGAGGAAGCCAAATTGTCTCTATTTGCAGACGACATGATAGTATATCTAGAAGACTCCATCGTCTCAGCCCAAAAACTCCTGAAACTGGTAAGCAACTTCAGCAGTCTCAGGATACAAAATCAGTGTGCAAAAATCACAAGCATTCCTATACACCAATAACATGCTTAAAGAGAGCCAAATCAAGAACGAACGGCCATTCACAATTGCTACAAAAAGAACAAAATACCTAGGAATACAACTAACAAGGAACACAAGGGAACTCTTCAAGGAGAACTACAAAACACTGCTCAATGAAATAAGAGAGGACAGAAACATTCCATGTTCATGGTTAGGAAGAATCAATATCATAAAAATAGCTATACTGCCCAAAGTAATTTACAGACTCAACGCTATCCACATCAAGCTACCAATGACCTTCTTCACAGAACTAGAAAAAACCACCTTAAACTTCATATGGAACCAAAAGAGAGCCCGCAAAGCCAAGTCTATTCTAAGCAAAAAGAACACAGCGGGAGGCATCACACTACCGGACTTTGAACTATACTACAAGGCTACAGTAATCAAAACAGCATGGTACTAGTACCAAAACAGAGATATAGACCCATGGAACAGAACAGAGGCAATAGAGCCAACACAACATATCTACAACCATATATCTTTGATAAACCTGACAAAAAAAAGCAATGGGGAAAGGATTCCCTGTTTAATAAATGGTGTTGGGAAAACTGGCTAGCCATGTGCAGAAAGCAGAAACTGGACCCCTTCCTGACACCTTACAGTAAAAATAACTCCAGATGGATTAAAGACTTAAACATAAGACCTGGCACCATAAAAACCCTAGAAGAAAATCTAGGAAAAATCATTCAGGACATAGGAGTAGGCAAGGACTTCATGACCAAAACACCAAAAGCATTGGCAACAAAAGCCAAAATAGACAAATGGAACCTAATCAAACTCCACAGCTTCTGCACAGAAAAAGAAATAGTCATTAGAGTGAATCGACAACCAAAGGAATGGGAAAAAAATGTTTGCAGTTTACCCATCTGACAAAGGGCTGATATCCAGAATTTACAAAGAACTCAAACAGATTTACAAGAAAAAAAAACAAACAAGCCCATTCAAAAATGGGCAAAGGATATGAACAGACACTTTAGAAAAGAAGACATACATGAGGCCAACAAACATGAAGAAATGCTCATCATCACTGGTCATTAGAGAAATGCAAATCAAAACTACATTGAGATACCATCTCACGCCAGTTAGAATGGCAATCATTAAAAAATCTGGAAACAATACACGCTGGAGAGGATGTGGAGAAAAAGAAACACTTTTACACTGTTGGTGGGAGTGTAAATTAGGTCAACCATTGTGGAAGACAGTGTGGTGATTCCTCAAGGCCTTAGAAATAGAAATTCCATTTGACCCAGCAATCCCATTACTGGGTATATATCCAAAGGACTATAAATGTATAAGGATACATGCACATGAATGTTCATTGCAGCACTGTTCACAATAGCAAAGACCTGGAAGCAACCCAAATGCCCCTCGATGATAGACTGGACTGGGAAAATGTGGCACATATACACCATGGAATATTATGCAGCAATCAAAAATGATGAGTTCGTGTCCTTTGTAGGGACATGGATGAATCTGGAGAACATCATTCTCAGCAAACTGACACAAGAACAGAAAATGAAATACCGCATGTTCTCACTCATAGGTGGGTGATGAACAATGAGAACACATGGACACAGGGAGGGGAGCACTACACACTGAGGTCTATTGGGGGAATTGGGGAGGTAAAGCAGGGGGGAGGAAGCTGGGGAGGGATAGCATGGGGAGAAATGTCAGATGTGGGTGAAGGGGAGGAAGGCAGCAAATCACACTGCCACGTGTGTACCTATGCAACTATCTTGCATGTTCTTCACATGTACCCCAAAACCTAAAATGCAATAAATAAATAAATAAATAAAAGCAGTGTCTAGAGGGAAATTTATAGCAATAAATGCCCACATAAGGAGCAAGGAAAGATCTACAATTAACACCCTATCATCAAAATTGAAAGAGCTAGAGTAGCAAGATAAAAAAGAAAACTCAAAAGCTAGCAGAAGACAAGAAATAACTAAGATTAGGGCAGAACTGAAGGAGATAGAGACACAAAAATCACTTGAAAAAAAATCAACAAATCCAGGAGCTGGTTTTCTCAAAAGATCTGCAAAACAGATAGACTGCTAGGCAGACTAATAAAAAAGAAAAGAGAGAAGAATCAAATAGATGCAATAAAAAATGCTAAAGGGTATATCACCATGGATTCCACGGAAATACAAACTACCATCAGAGATTACTACAAACAACTCTTTGCACACAAACCAGTAAATCTGGAAGAAATGGATAAATTCCTGGACACTTGCACTCTTCCAAGACTAAACCAGGAAGAAGTTGAATCCTTGAATATACCAAAACAACGCTGAAGCTGAAGCAGCAATTACCAGCCTACCAACTAAAAAAAGCCCAGGTCCATCTGGATATATAGCCAAATTCTACCAGACATACAAAGAGGATCTGTTACCATTCCTTCTGAAACTGTTCCAAACAATACAAAAAAAGGGAATCCTCCCCAATTCATTTTATGAGACCACCATAATCCTAATACCAAAACCAGGCAAAGACACAAGTAAAAAGGAAAATTTCACGCCAATATCCATGATGAACATCAACACAAAAATCTTCAATGAATTACTGGCAAACAGAATGCAACAGCAAATCAATAAGCTTATTCAACATGATCAAGTAGGCTTCATTCCAGTGATACAAGGCTGGTTCAACATATGCAAGTCTATAATGTAATCCATCACATAAACAGAAACAAAGGCAAAAACCACATGATTATCTCAATAGATGCAGAAAAGGTCTTTGACAAAATTCAACAGCCTTTATGCTAAAAACCCTCAATAAACTAGGTATCAATGGAGCATACCACAAAATAATAAAAGCTATTTACGACAAACCCACAGCCAACATCATACTCAATGGGCAAAAACTGGAAGCATTTCCTTTGAAATCTGGCATAAGACAAGGATGCCCTCTCTCATCACTCCTATTCAATATAGTATTACAAGTTCCAGCCAGAGCAATCAGGCAAAAAAAGAAATAAAGTGTATTCAATTAGGAAAAGAGGAAGCCAAATTGTCTCTAATTGCAGATGACATGATTGCATATTTACAAGACCCCATCATCTCAGCCCAAAATCTCCTGAAACTGATAAGCAACTTCAGCAAAGTCTCAGCATATAAAATCAATGTGCACAAATCACAAGCATTCCTATACACCAATAACAGACAGAGAGCCAAATCATGAGTGAACTCCCATTCACAACTGCTACAAAGAGAATAAAATACCTAGGAATACAACTAACAAAGGACATAAAGGACCTCTTCAAGGAGAACTACAAACCACTACTCAAGGAGATAAGAGAGGACACAAACAGATAAAAAAACATTCCATGTTCGTGGTTAGGAAAATCAATATTGTGAAAATGGTCATACTGCCCATAGTAATTTACAAATTCAATGCTATCCTCATCAAGCTACCAATGACCTTCTTCACAGAACTGGAAAAAACGACTTCAAACTTCATATGAAATCAAAAGGGAACCTGCATAGTCAAAACAATCCTAAGCAAAGAGAACAAAGCTGGAGGCATCATACAGTCTGACTTCAAACTATACTACAAGGCTACAGTAATGAAAACAGCATGGTACAGGTACCAAAACAGAGACATAGACCAACAGGACAGAATAGAGGCTTCAGAAGCAACACCACATGTGTACAATCATCTGATCTTTGACAAACCTGAAAAAAACAAGCAATGGGGAAAGGATTCCCTGTTTAATAAATGGTGTTGGGAAAACTGTCTAGCAATGTGTAGAAAGCAGAAACTGGATGTCTTCCTGATACCTTACACTAAAATTAACTCCAGATGGATTAAAGATTTAAACATAAAACCGAACACTGTAAAACCCAACATCGTAAAACCCTAGAAGAAAACCGAGGCAATACCATTCAGGACATAGGCATAGGCAAGGACTTCATGGCTAAAACACCAAAAGCAATGGCAACAAAAGCCAAAATAGACAAATGGTATCTAATTAAACTCCAGAGCTTCTGTACAGCAAGGAAACAATCATTAGAGCAAACCAACAACCAACAGAATGGGAAAAAATTTTTGCAATCTACCCATCTGACAAAGGGCTAATATCCAGAATCTATAAAGAACTAAAGCAGATTTACAAGAAAAAAACAAACAAACCCATTCAAAAATGGGGGAAGGATATGAACAGATACTTTTCAAAAGAAGACATACATGAGGCCAAAAAACATATGAAAAATGCTCATCATCACTGATCATTAGAGAAATGTAAATCAAAACCACATTGAGATACCACATCACACCAGTTAGAATGACAATCATTAAAAAATTAGGAGACAAGAGGTTATGGAGAGGATGTGGAGAAATAGCAACACATTTATACTGTTGGTGGAAGTGCAAATTAGTTCAACCATTGTGGAATACAGTGTCGTACTTCCTCAGGGACCTAGAAATAGAAATACCATTTGACCCAGCAATCCCATTACTGGGTATATACCCAAAGAATTATAAATTGTTCTATTATAAAGACAAATGTACATGTATCTTCACTGTGGCACTGTTTACAATAGCAAAGACCTGGAATGACCCCAAATATCCTTCAACGATAGACCTGATAAAGAAAATGTGCCTCATATACACCATGGAATACTACACAGCCATAAAAAATGATTAGTCTGTTTCCTTCATAGGAATGTGGATGAATCTGGAAACCGTCATTCTCAGCAAACTGACACAAGAACAGAAAACCAAACACCACATGTTCTCACTCACAGGCGGGTGCTGAACAATGAGAACACATGGACACAGGGAGGGGAGCATCACACACTGTGGTCAGTTGTGGGGGGGCCAGAGGAGGGACAGTGGGGGATGGAGGGTGAAGGTGGATAACATGGGGAGAAACACCAGATATAGGTGATGAGGGGGATGAAGGCAGCAAACCACCTTGCCAGTATGTACCTATGCAACAATACTGCATAATCTGCACATGTACCCCAGAACCTAAAGTACAATTTAAAAAGTTAAAAAGAAAGAATACTATCATAAAACAATTGTTCAACTAAATTGGTAACACATGTAAAATATCAATAGAGTACAAAACACAATGTATATCCAAAATAAATTTTAGTGATAACAATATATTGCTGTTTTCTCCCATGATTTCTGAAATAGGTGCTGTGAGTCAAGACTTTACCTGAGAGTTACTCTAAGATAAACTCTTCTCAAAGTCATGCAAATGTAATCAGAGTAGATAGTGGCACTTTTAATATGAGAAAAATAAACAGGCAGCTTTTAATTTACAAGTAGATCATCTTTCCAAAATCTCCTGACACATCTGTCCTTGGAAATCCAAAACATATTTTCTTATAGAAACAAAACATGTTAGCTATATTTTTAGGGTATCCTGGAGAATTCTATCTAATCTATAACATGTTACTAACACTAGTTTTTGGAGTTAGAAGTCCACATGATATCTCAGAGGAAAATAACAACTGCCACTATTGACTGAATGCTAAATGAGTGCCAACATATATAAGCACTAATTAATTGAAGCCAGTTGCAACTTCATGAGGTAGGTACTATTGCTATCTCTATCTGATGGATGAAACAATAAGAAACACAGAGGTGAAAAACTAGCCCATGCACTAGAGACAGGGCAGGGAGTTAAACTCTCACAGTTCAAAGGAAGCAACCATTTCTGTAAATACTGTGAACACACACACACAATGTAAAAATGGTTGCTGTTTGCCTGTGAGTCTTTACCAAACCCTTTTGGAATTTAATGCTATATCCTGCTACTCCATCTCAGAGTACTACATATACTACTATACTATCCCAGGTAAAACCATCCTATATGCTTTTACATGAACTAAGTCGGTAAACTACATTGACACAATTTTTTTTAAAAAACTCAAAAGAAGGCCAGAAGGGGTGGCTCACACCTGTAATCTCAGCACTTTGGGAGGCCGATGTGTGCAGATCACTTGAGGTCAGGAGTTCTAGACCAGCCTGGCCAACATGGTGAAACCCTATCATAACTAAAAAAATACAAAAATTAGCTGGGCGAGGTGATGAATGTCTATAATCTCAGCTACTCAAGAGACTGAGGCAGGTGAATGACTTGAATCTAGGAGGCAGAGGTTACAGTGAGCCAAGATTCACACTGCTGTACTCCAACCTAGGCGACAGTGTGAGACTCCATCCCAAAAACAAACAAACAAAAAAATCAAACAAACAAAACCTCAAAAAATAACCTTCATCTCAGTGTTAAAGAACGATTTTAGATTTTAAGCCCCAGCTACAGGGGCCACATCTGCCCTGACATCACACTCCAAGCTGAATAAACCCAAAGAACCTTGTAACCTGTTAGCATTTTCCCCAGTTTCTTACTTTGATATGGTTTAGCTGTGTCCTCACCCAAATCTGATGTTGAATTGTAGCTTCCACAATTCCCATATGTTGTCGAGGTACCCAGTGGGAAGTAACTGAATCATGGAGGGCGGGTCTTTCCCTTGCTATTCTCATGATAGTGAATAAGTCTGCCTGTCTGATGGTTTTATAAAGTGGAGTTTCCCTGCAGACTCTCTTCTTTTGTCTGCAGCCACATGAGACACACATTTTACCTTCCACCATGATTGTGAGACTTCCCCAGCCATGTGGAACTCTGTGAGTCCATTAAAACTCTCTTTTGTAAATTGCCCAGTCTTGGGTACATCTTTATCAGCAGCATGAAAACAGACTAATACATACTTGTATCTACTTTTGAAGAATTTAAATTATTCCTCTCAAAAACTTCCAGAGGGGGATGCATTGTTACCCCAGTAGCCAAGGGAAGGAGACTGCAGTTGTTATTTTTGTAAATGCAGGTTGCAAAGAAGATGTACTACATGGATATGGAAACAGAAACTCTTGGATCCATATAAACTGTGTGACTTTGAGCTAGTTGCCTGTATTGCTTAATCCTGTCTCCCTGTAAAAACCCTGTTTTAATCATGTAGGGTTAAAACAGTATGTGCACCATGAGTTGGTTGTGCAGATGATTAACAAGGTAGTGCTGGAGGAAAAGCAGCCTCGGCTATCTCACTCAGTAAATCCCATGTCATGTACTTTATTACTGCTTTATATAGATCAGTCATCAAACTGCCATTCATATTAGGTGAAATGTAATTTCCATCTTACAAACAGGAAACTGAGATTTGCAGAATGAAAAGAACTTTTTCCAAGGTAAATCAGGTTGTAAGTACTAATACTGGGATTTGAACACTAGCAGCGTAGACCTTCAGCTCCAATCTTGCGGCATTCTCCTAGACATATAATTTGCAATAAAATGCATGGTTATGATTTTTGTTGCCATCCCTATTATCAGCTCTATTACTGGGTTGTTAAATGGATTTAAGGAAGTGTAAAACACGAGAATATTGAATAGCACATAACCGATGCTATACACACTGATTCCTTCTTTTCTATAAGCTGTGTATTACCTGTTTGGCTCTGTTAAAACTATCAAACTCAAAAATACTTTAAATAAATAACAGCAGATTATTCTTCACAGCAGCATGAGGCAATTAAGCCTCCTACAACAGGCATTCATTTATTGCTAATTTTTACTTGCCCTCTAACAACAACTCATATTTATTTTCAAAAGTTACTGTGAATATTAAGTTACTGCTTGAAAATCTTCAAGCAGTTTATTTTCCTCTGATATCTGGGCAGAGGTGGCCCCTGCAGCTACATGAGAAAAATCCACATTTTGCACAGCTACCTTCAGCCACATATTTCCCTCTTTTCGTGACCTACTTTAAAGTTTCAAACCTCCCACTCAACCTGCTTCCCAGTAAGATTTTCTTTGTGAAACACTAAAGCCATGGAGCAAATACTTTGCTTTTTTTCTGGAAGCATAAACTCACATCATCATCTGGTCTTTACCTAATTACCAAGTTTTTGCTCCCTTTGCTCTCTAGGATGACCCAGCTTGTGTTCAAGCCTGAAGCACATTTAACTAGTTTTGGTATCCCTAACCCAAAAATCCAAAATAGAATAAGAAACATCAGAAGCACTTGAGGGACCACCAAGTGGATCCTCAAAGGATAAAGAGGCACTCTGCTGGATGGGTTTTTTAAATGTTTCCTCCAGTCTATAGTGACCTTTTAATCAAAACACAGTGTCATAGATAGACTGAAAGCCTGGCACTGTTTTTTGTTGCTGTGGTTTACTGGTTGATATTATTCTGGTGATGCTTCTGTACTGCTTAGTTACCTGGAACAGATTACCTTTTTCACTGTATTAATGGTACGTCACACTTCTTACTGTTAAGTACTTATGTATGAATAGATGTAAGGAAATGACTGAGAATTAGTGGCATATAAGTTCAGAGTCAGAAATGACAGTGTTGCCAGACTAATCAAACATTGTCCACATGGGTGGCTGAGAGACTGACACCTTTGCTTTCTGATATGAACATCAACTTTGTCTCATTCAGAAAATTATTAAGATATTGTATAAAATCACCTTTAGGCTATGTGTATAAGATACATATAAAATGTAAATGAATTTCATGATTAGAGTTGAGTCTGAGCCCTAAGATAACTCATTATGTATATATAAATATTCCAAAATCTTAAAAAATCAGAAATCCAAAACTCTTCTGCATTTCAGATATGGGTTACTCAATCTGTACATGAAGATAAGTAGTGTCCCTGTTGGTAACCCTTGGGAGGTGGCTTCAGCACTGCACATGTTGCTATCAGGGTGACCTCTCAGCCATGACAGCATTCTGGAACATGCTCAGTGATGGTACAGAAATAGACCTCAGGTGATCAGGTACAATGACTTCACTTCAAGGAGAAGAAAACTAGGAAAAGGGAAATTATTCCTCTCCCAGGTTTTCACCTACCAAGGAACAGCCCAGGAGAGAAACCAGTCTTGTGATCTAATAGATAAGGAAGGCAAAAAGGATGTATTTCAAAAGATAAAGAGTTACGTCTATTAGAGGCACAGGTCAAAATAGTAAGAGTTTGTTTTTAATAATATTTTACTGATTCTAAATGAAATGTATGGTCATTGTAAGAAAAATGGAAATTACCAAAACTATAATGAAAATAATCATGGATAATTCCAGAATTCAGAATTTTAGGCATATGTATTCTAATATTTATGTCACGATCATATTACACATATAATTTTTCTTCCATGATTTTTCTTATCATTTAGTTCTTAAATTTTCTTCAAATATGATATTTTGTTTCTATGTGGTATTTCATTAAAAGGTACCTCACAAGACAACTGACTGGGAATTTGGTTTTAATACTTATCATTTTTTATCACTCCATTGGCTCATTCCATCATTCAATGTACAATTTCATTACTCCTTACTTCATTATATATTTCTATGATGAATAAACACCCTTGTGAATAAATAATAATAGTTTCTCAATGTTTTATTTTGTTAATGTAGTCAAGTGAATAGAGGGGAATGGTTTAGATTAATTAAAATAAAAATCAGATGACAGAAAGCATTTCTTGATTGAAAATAATAAATGTTGCTCTGATCACCTGATTAAATAATCAGCCTCATATTTTATGATAATTTTTATGATAGTAAATCATGAACAAGAGAAAGGTAAATGCCACTCCAAAGCAATTTTTTTATACTTCATATTCATTGCCACTTAACTCTTAAAATATTATTTGTATGAATAAAGCATAAGTAAAAAGTTTAAACAAGAATTAGTTTTTAAAATGTGTTTTTGCCTATACTCTGATAGGGAAAATACGTTCAAATACCTTGCCCAGTTCTATAAGTCTAAGTATCAAGGTAGTTTTATGTGGTCAACATTATACAGGGTAGATAGAGTCTGTTACACATAGGTGTGGGGCATATAACGAGGATCTTCTACTCCTGTCAGGAGGACCACGTAGTGCTGTACATAGAACCCAGACTTTGCTGCCAGTCAGAGCTGGGGTCCTAGCTGAGATAGGCCACTCCCTAGCTGCATGGACCTTGGCTCTGTCATTCATGAGAAGGTAATACTAATATTTATCTCAAAAAGCTTTCAGGCATAAATGAAGTAATAAGCACTTGTTACCTGCCTTTTAAAAAATCTTATAAATTAATGTAGATTGTGCTTATCAATAAAAGGGCAGAATGAGTCTCAAATGAAATAATAAGTGCCAGGTACCTTCCTTTTACAGAACCTTACAGAGTAATATAGATTGTGGCTCTTGATGGAAGGGCAGAATGAACTTTTGTCAATACAATTCTTAGTTCTATTATCCAAATCTCACTGTCAGAGAGGTCCAGCTTAAGCTGTATGTTTAGACTAAATGGAACACAGTGGCAGCCACCCTTGGATTTAACAATTCCACACTATTTCTAAGCAGTTACCAACAAGTCTTTGATCTCCACTTCTCTTTTGTCCAAGAAAAAGCCATGTTAGATATAGATCTGATCTCACCAATGAACTGGTATTCAGACTCTTTTTTTTAAAGCAAACCTGATTAATCTCGCTTTTTTTTTTACCTGGAATTCCTGGTGATCTCTTTCACGAATTATAGTTGTAGATAAATATATCTAACTCCCAAGCTACATTTTAGAGGAAAATAACTTCTGAAATAGTCTCTATCTCCCTGTGGTAAGTTTAACTAAAGGTGATTGTGGGAAATTTTAGGTCTGAGTATTTCCATTCCTATTGTTTTTAAGTATAATGAGTATGCATAATACCTAAAAAAAAATTTAAGAACCAGGCAAAATTATGAATTACTTATCAATAAGAAAATAATAATTTAATAACAATTAATAATAGTGTTAGTGTAGCTTTTGTCTTCCACTATCCTTTTTTCAAGGATATCTGAGATATTTTCATTTCTCAGAGCCTAATTCTCTCCTCCTAAAATCTAGTCACTGGCAATATATCAAATTGTAGACTCCCAACAGACATACTCACTTTTATTCCATAACGACAGCTTTTAATGTGGAAAACTGAAGGGATCCCAAATGAATGTGCTAAAGTTGTTTAGTTAAGTAGCATTAAGCAAATACAGTAATTTTACTCCTTTACTTAAGATCTACAATTGCTCCTTATTACCAAAAAGATAAGTACTCAACTCATTAGGGCATACATTTCTTCATGATTTTCTTCTTGTCAATTTCTGCAAACTCCTCATTCCATATGTGCCTATGTTTTAGCTCCATGGAACTACTTAACAGTTCTGCACTGAAAGATTAGAATTATCAGTATCATTAGCAGTATCTTTAATTTTGACAGAAGCCCACCTGTCTCAATGAGTTGTAACTAATTAGACAGTCCCATTTTATAATACGAGCAATGCATTAGTATCTGCTAAAATAATACCAAAAAGCATTATATAAAGTGTCCCATGACTAAAGAGATGTGTATATGCTCTTTCCAATCTTATTTATGTAGTATAAAAGTAAACAGGCCTCTAAATAAGAGACAAACGAACCATTTCCCATTAGTGGCAGCATTAGCCATCAAGTTCTACTGAAGCAAGAAACAATGGTTTTTGTTATCATGTTAGGTAAACCAAATTAGACCCAGGCTAGAAATTAGCTTTCTAAATCGTATATTACCTCTCTGCTTCAGAGGCATTTGGCTGATCATAAAAGAAATTTTTGGAATTCATTAATTTTAACATAATAAATATTAATTATAAAGCTCATCATCACAGTCTTGCATTTAGTATACTAAACAGCTCATAAACTTGATGATAATTCTGACAACACTTATAAAATAGTAAGATTTTTCTCATTCCCAAGTCCCCATAAATATCAGTTGTGGAAACATATGAGCATATATCTAGTAGTTTACATTTGTGGCTTTGATATATTTAAGAACTGACAAATTTGGCCAAAGTTCTAGATTACTCTTAAAACTGTAAGATTATTTCCATTGAGTTATTATTATTATTTTTGGATTTAGGTTTATGTAGAATGTACAGTGCATTAGAAGTTCATTAAGGTCACCAATCCTGTGGTGTGAATTTAGTGCAACAAAATTTCACATTCTGTAGCTTCTCTCAGTCCATTTTTTTCTACTTACTTTTGAACTTCTATAGATTTATTTTGTTTATTTTACCAAGACATGGCAGGACACATACCCCAGTATTTGGATTCAAGTATCTAGATAACTCTGGAAATACTTACTTAGTACAGAACTACAGAAATGAGGACTCAGGAATCTGTTGTGCATTTCCATCACTTAACTTCACTTTATAAAAAGATTCCTGTTCTGTATATAACCAGGTGAAATTAACCTCAAGTGAAATTACATTAAAAACCATTGGTCAGTCAAACCCTGTGAGGTTATATCACAGAATTAATCATTTCTGTCACTGTCAGCAAAAGCAAGTATTCATATTAATCTACACCATGAAATAATAAAAGACAAAGTTGAACACTAAAAAAATCTCGATAATTTGAAATATAGGTTTCAACAAACATTTATTGAAATCCATCAAATCGCAACTGGAATCTGACCCTAATACTATCTGAAATTCTAATAAATGTGGGGGTACTAGGGGACTTATTTTTAGCAAGTACTGATTTATTATCTTTGATTTTTAGCATCTAGCACAGGGCTTAAAACATGGTTATACTCAATTAGTATTGGCTAAACTGGATTATTAGAATATGTTTAATACATTAAAGTATCCACAAGTATTTGTCCATCATTGTCAAAAATAAACCAAATTTCAAAAAAAAAAAATTACAAATATATAGAAAATATGTATAATTTTTTCTCTAGAGAGAAACCATTTTCTCTAAAAACAGATATATGTAAAACTGATACTGTGGTCAGCTTCACCTGTGTCATACTGACATTTAATCATGCCTTACAGGCAAGCAAGCAAAGAGCAAGAAATCAAAATTTGAGTGTAAACATTAAAATTACATGAAACAAACCTGATTTTCATACACTGCCATTATATCGTGTTTGCCAAGAAAACTCAAAGGAAAGACTCATTAGTAATTTAGAATGTTATATTTGCATTTTCTAACAATTTGCAGTAAGTATACTTTATTCAGCCTAATTTTAAAAAATGCATTCAGTGTTATGAAATTTTCACAAAATTACCATTTACTTTCTGGGGTAATAATGTGGAACGTTTTAACACTTAAAAACACAACAGTATTTTTAGCATGTTTGGGATCTAGCAGCTAATGTAATTTCAATTTTTTTTTCCATTACTTCAGATATCAACTATATTTTTTGAAAATATTTAAAAAAATAAGAGTTGCTGCATATTGTCTCAACCAAATTTAGTAATGCATGATTAATGTTTACTGTAATGAAAACAATAAACTATTTTTGTTTAACAGAGTCATAATCTGTTAATTCCAACTAGAATAATACATAGCAACTGTTTTCATATTTTACCATCCAAAAAAGATTACTGAAAATATAACAATATTTTTCTCAACTTTATAACAGGAAAATCTGAGAATCTCTTCACAAGTGTACATAATATAATGAATCCTTTGTGTTTCTTATAAAATGAAGATACTTTAAATACTAATGTTTGTCTACCAAACTCTCTTAGTTACTACTTCATATTCAACAATTTATAAAACTTTACATCAAACCTTGAGGTAGAACAGCCGTGACACATTGGTTTTATATTCTTAACACAGAATAACATTTACAATTAATCCTTCCACCTAAATGAATGTGCATATTTTGCACAAATCAGAAAATCCTTTAATTTCAGGGATATCATTTCAACCTCCAAGATAAAAGCTACAGGACATCCTTTTCCTTATTGTTACCAAATAAAAGCGCTAGAGGAAGTTTTGATTTTCAAAACACAGAGTCAGATACACAGTTTTGTACAAAATGCAATCTGAAAACATCAACCAGATATTATTTCTCATTTAAAATCAACCCGCCTTTATATGACAAGTCAATTTGGTATCCAGCCAAAAACATAGAATAAAGATGTAAATAATATATACTTTCTTTATAAGCACCTAAAATTGTGTCCCAAAGTCAGCAAATACAGGAAATGACTGTGCCATCACATTTTTTGAAAAAATACTGGCTGATCACTTTACTATGCTTTCTTTATGTTCCTAATGCTAGTTTTAAAAAGTAATAACTATCAGTGTTTCAGGGATCTGCCAAAGGGCTCTCTTTCTTGTGACATGTAATACCAAAAATGCTTATTACTCATTCCCATCATTGAAAACTCTAAGACCAAAACGAATATATCCATAACCATTTTTTTTATTCTATGTACTCTAATAGAGCAGTTAGATTCCCATTTAAACAGAACACCAGTTTGTTTTTTCTCACAGTGGTTTTAAAATTAAACTTGGTGATCTCATAGTGATTTTCAAATTCAACTTGGTGACTTTTTGAATCTACAAAAGAGCATGGGTTGACTATTTTCTTTTCCTTTACTATAGCCTTTATCCTTTCTTATCCCAACAGGCCTCTCTTTGCAAGAACTCCCAAAAGACAGTTAACAGTTTTAAATGATCTAATTCTTATTGTGACATGCAACAATTGACTGGTTCTACACTTACTGAGATATATATACAGTAGGGATTTATTATCACATCATTCCAACTGCCTTTTTGTTTTTTTGAAATATATATTTTAATCATATATATGAAAATACATATTTATTATCCAATTTGTTAGGCCTTTTTCCTGTTTCTTATTATAATCATTGAATCTAAAAGCTGACATGAAGCTCAAAAAGTAAGTGGCATTAAATGTCCTGCTGTCTTCCTAGGAGTCCCACAAATACAACTTCATATGACTAACAATTAAATAGCTAGTATTTTGTTTCACATCCCTGCCCTTACCCACTAAAACTCATGAGATTAACAATTGTGACTATCTAATATGAAGGTAAGTTCTTTCTTTTTTTTTTTTTTTGAGACGGAGTTTCACTCTTGCTACCCACGCTGGAGTGCAATGACGCGATCTCGGCTCACAGCAATCTTCGCCTCCTGGGATCAGGCAATTCTCCTGCCTCAGCCTCTCGAGTAGCTGGGATTACAGGCACGCACCACCGTGCCCTGCTAATTTTTTGTATTTTTAGTAGAGACGGGGTTTCACCATGTTGACCAGGATGCTCTTGATCTCTTGACCTCGTGATCCACCCGCCTCGGCCTCCCAAAGTGCTGGGATTACAGGCGTGAGCCACCGCGCCCGGCCCGAAGGTAAGTTCTAAAACACAAATAGATCTAGAGCAGTAATCATAGGAAATTCACATTTTTGTTAAAAGAGAATGATTATTTAAATAAGCTTAGGTTCACAAACTATCAGAGAACTATTAAGTTTAAAGTTTTACTTAAAATTTAACTAAAGGATGCAATGGGGACCCTGAAAATACAGGCGTTGCAATATACACTAAAATATTATTTATATAGAAAGTGAGTTTATTTGATATTGTTCATACAATAAGTAATTAAATGATAAGGGGAAAGGATAAAATAGACCACTGAAAAGACTCTCCAGCATGCCACCCTTGCTAAAAGAGCAGCTAGTTCCTTTCAATTACAAACCAAATTTGCTAATTAATTAGCTTCCACCTTGATAGGCAGAAATAGCATTACAGTGAGGGTGTGTGTGTGTGCGTGTGTGTGTGTGTGCACGCGCGTGTATTTGAGACATATCATTAGTAGTGAAATTAAATGAACTCCTCCAAATTTAACACATAAAGATGGATTTAAAAAGATGGAACATTTTTAAAAAATAAAGTTAATTGAGGAAGGATTAAGAAAATGAATCAGCTAACTGTAATATTTTCAATTACATTTAGTTTAACCCACCCAAAAGCCTAGAAATATTACAATAGTAAAATGAGAGACCTTGTGATTATTTCACAAAAACTCTTTTCTTGTTTTCTTTCTCAATTAGGAATATCTTATATTCATCTGTTCATTGAAGGCTTTTAGCTCCCAGCAGCAAATGCAAAGGCAGAACATGGCAATGGGCCTTTTGAAACCAAAAGAAAAGATTGTCACTCCCAAACTACAGCAATTTCCCTTTTGAATACAAACATACTATTTGAAGTAATTCATTTAGCTTTTTCTAAAAGCACCTTGTATAACCTTGCAAGTGGTGATTTGTAATGTGGCAGGCTGTTATCAGGCAACTGCAATATTTTACCTCAGCTCAATAAAGAGCAGCATTATTCTAAAGTTCATTCATACAGAAACATTTCAGCGGAGGTATTTTCCAAACCTAGTTCATGTTTATTCATTTCTTGATTTGGAGGGAAGAAGGAGACTGGGCTGACAAGCCATCTTCCTCCTTACTTAGTTGACTGATTTTCAACTCACAAAGGACTCTGGCAGGTTTTATCTGTATTACACAGCCAAAAAGGATTAAAAATCGTTACATTATAGCATCCTACGCATTGCAGTGTCTGCATTTGACTACCATCCCTTGTCCTTTTGGCTTCAGTGCGCAACTGTCCAGCTTCTAAGAGTCAGGGCCTATCCATTTCTTGCTTGAGGGCTATATCTGGCTGTGAGAACCTGCTTATTTGCCCCTACATGACAAGCATGAAATATCAGTGAATTAATGTCTCCTAGGAGCTGCTCTCAATCTATGGCTGATGAAATTCAGGTAATATCTTAGCTCCCTCACTGCTCCACTTGTGTATGCTTACCTTCTAAAATGTCCCTGTGTGATTAAGCACCAGTTTGCCGGTAGCAGTAACTTGCTTGAAAACAAATCCTATGTGGGCGCTTTTTTTACAGGTCTAGTTTCCTCATTTCCTGAGATCATCTCAAAAATAAATTACCTGCATTTCAAATGATTTGTCTCAAAGTCTATTACTTCTGGAGGAATTTGGAAGACACTGTGCACCTGTTACTAAATAAGTTTGGGCCTAATTGAATGAAGGTCAAATCTGAGATACATATTTACCCTAACATGCTAACAAAAATACAGATGTCAACAGAGAATAACTGTATACTTTGTCCTTATTTTTATCTTCAAGGATTAGTAGAGTTTGAAAAGGAAATATTTTTAAAAATGCTGTACAACATATATACATGTTTTAAATTTATACATAATTATAATTAGACACATACACTCAAATAAAAAATACTTTTTCTTTAGAAATTAATAAAGTTCCTTTGGCATTGTCACTAGTTTCAGTGCTGGGAATTAGTAGTAGTGCAAGTAAGTTTCTATACTCAAGTCCCAATTTCAATGTCTGCTTCTGTGGGAACCCAAACTGAAACATTGTAAGATATTGCTATTATTCTATGACCAGTCCTGTTCTCCTTTGCAACCCTTTCGGTTTCAAATAGCATAAACTAATTGAAGCCATCTTAAACAATAATCAGAAAAGGACCTATCTTGGAAAAATTGTGGGGTTTCTCAAGAGACCAAGATCAGCTGGGCCCCTTCAAAGGCTAAGGCCACAGCAAACCAAGGAAATTCTCTTTCATCTCTACCTCACTCAGTACATCTGTTTTGTTCTGTCTGAAAATGAGAACTACAGCTCCCAAGTTTACATGTCCTCTATATTAGGAATCAGCCCAACCTGTTTTGCTTCCTCTCAGATTTAATGCCACGTTCTCATCAGAAAGAGTCTTTTAGCTACTCTGAGACATTTGGCTGTAGCCAGGTAAACAAGGGTCCATAATATAAGTGCTCAGAGAAGGGGAGAGGCATTCTAAGAGGGGTCAAAACAAACTTGGACAATCTCCTTAAAAATTTCATGAAACATCAATTATATAATAATAACAGTTTCTAGGGAATAAAAAGCAAATTGCACATAAGAAAACTGTATTTTTTTTTTTGTTTGTAACTGGGATTAGTCAAAATGAGCTACAGACTAATGACAAATGTGGAAATGCACCAGAGATTTTATACTCTCCTCGTCCCCCTATGTGGATCTTACACTGACTACTATTGAAAAAGTTTGATAAAAGTATAAAAAGATGCTTTCAGAGATTTATATCTATCAACTATTATTTAACATCAAATCTTACATTCATACAAAAAATTTATTTTGTGCTTAAATTTCCAAATTGTTTTGCTTTTATAAGAAATTATTGTTCAATACTATGAAATTGCAAATAAAATAAGATGAAATAAATATTTATATATCATCTAAGTTCCATTTTCCAGAAAGTATCAATACATAGCTTTATAAGAAAACAAAGTATTTTCCTTTTCTCATAACTTTCTATAGGGGATATAAAATACTTCCATAAAACACATTTCAGTATTTTATAATTTTGTATCACTTTATAGATTATCAATCTATTTGTCTTCCTGTCCTAAATGCAAACAAAAATTTTCCACTGCAACACTATCCTAAATCCCATTATACAGGTTCATTTGCTTTTGGGGTTCAAAGCTTTTATACCCATAAAAAGATATTTCTCTGAGAAGTACCTCATCAAATGCCAGCACTGATATATTCTGTCAGTCTAGATCATTGCTAAATCTTCATTTTGGTTATTAGTGTTGACATGATGAGTACATACATGTTTACTAAATGATAGTGGTTTGGTATTTGAGGGATAAGCATAAAGTTACCAGTCACTTATGCTGCTAAGCAGTTTCAAGAACTTTATGTCACATTTCAGAGTGACAGCAATGCTGGTGGCTAATATGCCCCTGAAGATAAAGATATAAAGATGGGCTATCATTGTGCATGCAGATGTAGGTCTAAGTTGTTAGTCTATAAGTACATCTACTCTACCAAGGGTGGGCATGCCAATTCTGTTTGTATAAACTATATTGTTTTCTTGAAAAAAAACCATAAAAAGCATATAACATACTGTCTAAATTTACATGATCCTTTGTGTTAATAGAGAGAAAAATGTTTCCTCTATTTTTTTTCACACGAGCCTACTTTGCTACTCAGGACAGTGCAGTGCTTAGGATTTACTAGATATGATTACATGACTTTATATAAATTTAAAGTACAGTATAAACAAATATCATGCTTAATAATCTCTACACAGTGATTGTCTCCTTCAGAATTGAAACAGGCATATAGAGGGTCAATAGTGAAAGAATTCAAATATTCTTAAAACACTCTAAAATTTATTTTGCCATATTTTATATATTTAAACAGATACCTTCATTGCATTTATATGATATTTTTGAACACTTTAAACACAGCATTGGGCAGAGAAAAATCTTTTCAGCAAATGATTCTGGAACAAATGGATATTCAAATTAAAAAATACTTTGACTATCTTGACACCATACACAAAAAGTATTTCTAGATGGGGCATAAACCTATACTTAAAAGCTAAAACCATAAAGCTTCTAGAAGAAAACATTGAGAATAAGTCTGTGACCTTGCTGTAGGCAAATATTTATTAGAGAGGACACTCACAGGACTAAGTATGAAAAAATAATAAACTGACTTCAGCAAAATTAGTATCTTCTGCTCTTTGAAAGATGAGAATATTAAAAGGTGAGCCACATATTAGGGAAAATATTCACAAAACATATTTGTAACAAATGATGCAAACCCAGAACACAAATAACTCCTATAACAATAAAGGGCCTACAATCCAATGAAAAATTTGTCAACATTCTAGGCACTCATTTCAAGTAAGAATACATATAAATGGCCCGAAAAAAGCCCACAAAAGCACATGCTCATCAATATTAATATTCAAAGAGATGCAAATCAAAACCACTATAAGTTACCATTGCAAACCACTAAAGTAGTGTTGTTAAAAAGACTGAGAACTTCAAATGCTGGCAGGGAAGTGCATCAGCCAGAATTTTCATAGATCACTGGTAAGAGAGTAAGATAGTATAAGCATTCTAGAAAATTGTTTGACAATTCCATATATTATAGTAAAAGGTTAAGCATATATAAGCTCTAAGATCCAGTAATTACACTCCATGCAAAGAAAGCAAGGCTATAAAAATCCTGTAGGTGAACTTTTACAACTGCTTATCTAAAATCAGCTAACACTGAAAGGAGACCATATGTACATTAATGATATTGAATAAACAAAATGGGACATATTTGTAAAATGCTGTACTTCTCAACCATAAAAGAAATTATTAATACAATAACATGGATGACTGTCAAAAACATACTGAACTTAAGCAAAAGGATGAGTGTATACTACAGTATTCCATTCATATAAAGTTGAAGAACTAAGTTTTCTATGATAACAGAAATCAGAATAGATGGTTGCTAAAGGAAATGGAGATAATATAGTTTGAATATTTGTCCCCTCCAAATCTTCTGTTAAAATTTGATCCACAATGTTGGAGGTGGAACCTGTTGGGAGGTGTTTGGATCCATGAAGGGGATCCATCATTAATGGCTTCGTGCCTTCCCTACACTAAAGAGAGAGTTCTTGCTCTGTTAGTTTACACAAGAGCTGGTTGTTTAAAAGGGTTTAGGACCCTTTGTCTCTCTTCCTCTCTGTCTCCCTCTCTCTCGCCATGTGACACATCATCTCCTCTTCTCTTTCTGCCATGATTGGAAGTTTCCTGTGGTCCTCACTGGAAGCAGATATTGGTAACATGCTTCCTGTGCAGCCTGCAGAACCATAAGCCAAATAAACCTATTTTCTTTATAAATCACCCATCCTCAGGTATTCCTTTATAACTATACAAAAAAGACTGAGACAATAGTTACAGAAAGGGGGCACAAGTAAGTCTCTGGCCTGATAGAAATGTTCTCTACTTTGCCAAGGGCATTGTTCACACAAGAGTATATAATTATCAAAATTCATTAAGTTTTATACTTAGAAACTACATTTCACTGTTCATATAGTTTACCTAAACTTTTCTAAAGTAAGTAAACTAGACAAAGCAAAGTAGATAAAAAAAATTCTTTATTATTTCTGCTATCAGATAAATACTGTATATACACCTGCATAGGATTCATGAGATGACTGGATGACCTATGAGATCATTGGTAAGAACCTATATCATAAATGAGGAAACAAAGGCTCAACAAGATTTAGAATTTAGCCCACTGTCACAAAGCTACCAGATTAGCAGATCTGGCACTCAAGCAATAATAGTTTGACTTTACCTACCATGTTCTTTCTATTGTAACAGTAGCTTTTAGCATTTTTTACCATATTTCAGGGTGAGAAATGCATTTTATATAACGACCTCGTAAATCCACAATGAATTCCATATACACACATAAACTATAATAAATGTTTCATAAAGTTATGTTTAACCCTAAATATATATGTATATATGTATATGTATATATACATGTGTATATATAAATACAAATATATGTGTGAGTTTGTATATTTAGTCATATGCCACATAATGATGTTTCAATCAACAATAAACTACATATAACATCACAGTGGTCCCATATCATTATAATGCAGTCAAAATATTCCTAAGGCCCAGACGTCCTAACATCTAGCACAATGCATTACTCATGTGTTTTGTTTTGCGGTGATGCTTGTGTAAGCAAACCTACTGTGCTGCCAGTAGTACAAAAGTATAGCATAGTTCATATTTAATCATGATAAAGATGTTACTATTTTATGTATGTATTATACAACTCTTTTTATTGTTATTTTAGAACATGGTCCTCCACTTACATATTTTAAAAGTCACCTGCTAAACAGGCTCAGGCAGGTCTATCAGGAGATATTTCAGTAGGACATATGATTATCATAGATAATGACAGTTTCCTATGTGTTATTGCCTCTGAAGACCTCCCAGTAGGAAAAGATGTGAGGAGGTGAATAACAGTGAAACTGATGATCCTGAGCCTGTAGAGTCCTAGGCTAACATATGTGGCTGGGTCTTATTTAACACAGAAGTCTAAAGAGTATAAAAATAAAATAAAATAAATTTAAAAATCAAAAAAACTTACAGAATAAGGATATAAAGATATTTGTATAGCTAATTACAAAAAGTCATTTTTTAAAATTAAAAAGCTTGTAAATTAAAAGTTATAGTCATCCATTAATTTATTATTGAAGAAATAAATTTTTTAAAATAAATTTAGTACAGCCTAAGTTACAGTGTTTATAAAGTCTACAGTAGTATACAGTATGTCCTCAACCTTCACCTTCACTCCTCACCACTACTGACTGACTCACCCAGAGGAAATTCCAGTCCCACAAGCTCCATTCATGGTAAATGCCCTATACAGGTGTACCACTGTGTATCTTTTGTATTGTATATTTACTGTACTTTTTTCTATATTTAGGTATAAAAATACCATTGTGTTATAATTTCCTGCAATAATTAGTACAGTAACAGGCTGCACAGCTTTGGAGCCTAGTAACAACAGCTGTATCATATAGCCTGGATGTGTGGTAACTATACCATTTATAAACTTTCTGATATTCACACAATGATGAAATTGCCTAATGACACATTTCTCAGAATAGATCATTGGCACTGAGCAACAAATGACTGTATTTGAAATGATACATAAATACATCCTTTTTCGTAGGTCCAACATAGTCATGATTTCCTCCAATACTGAAACAGAACCATGTAGCAGACTGCATTGAAAGACAATACATTTATCTTTCCTACTATATTCTCAGTCAGTAAGAGAAATACTCATACCACAAGAAGCAGTAAGGATCCAACGGTATGCCCACTAAGGCATTCCAACTCAAGCTCACCATGGATCAGAGCTTTGCTGACCACGATGGAGGTAGTAAACTTCTGTATTGTGTATAAGACCACAAATAGAAGTGAAAAAAGTATCAAGATGTTGGCAATGTGCTATAGCTGGCCTAGAGTTAGAGCCTGAACAACACTATTTCATAAAAGACAAAGACTGTTTTTAAAGAATAAGTTGTAACGGCTGCCCTATTCTCCTCACAATGACTGCTAACCTTGGCTTCTGTAAATAAAACTGCTTACCTTTTCTTATCAGTAACTGCCAGAATTGCTGGCCTTTGCTTACTGGTAATGACCAGAATAAGCAGCCCAAGCTAATTCCATCCTGACCCCTGCAACTTGTAATAAGTAACTAAGATCTGTGGATTCTACCTCTGCCCAGATGATGTGTAAACTAACGCTTATCTTGACTTCTGTAAACCACTTAGGTAACAATCAAAGTGATAACAAGTCCCCTAGCCCTTGGAATGTCCGGAGACCTGCACCCTCCTCTCTGCCCGGGAGGTGATTCAAGGAATCCCCTGGCCTTCAGAATGTCTGAATCCCTTCACCCCCACCCCCGCCCCACACCCTCACCCCAGAGGTGGACATAAAAAGGTCTTGTCACCCTCTTCATGGGGCCATGGGTTGGAGAGACATGAGTCCTCCGTGGTCGCTGACAATAAAGACTGTGCAATTTAGCATACTTTTGTCTTGGTGTTAATTTTATAAACTTGCATTTCAATACTTCAGCAGTGAGTGGTCAGCAAAATAACATATGCCAAGATGTCAGTAAGAATTGTAAACAAAAGGAAAAAGCAGATGTATACAATGGATTTGAAAGAGGAAAATAATCAGGATTCCAAGAACAGTACTATAAAAGGAGTCAGAATTAATTTTACAATTTTATAATATCACATGTAGTTTTGTAAAAGAATGTTCCACATTACACTGAGCAAGTTACAAAGATGGAAGCAGACAGAGATGTAGAGAACAGGACACTACAGGAGTGGTGTTGCAGTTTACAGTGACCAAAAGAAACAATATGCAGCCGTCATTATCTTTTCAGTTTAGAACTAAGAGTGTACGCAGTTTGCACATGAGGAAAAAAAGGGATATAGAAGTAAAGCACCTCACCCAAAATAATACAGGTCTTTAATTCTAGGATGAAGTCATGGACTTGGGGATCTAGCTTCAGCATCTATGCTTTCAGCCACTACCTTCAAATGCCTCTCTTATTCTACTATCCCTGTCTATAAGTTAAATCACACAAAATTGCTATTTTTTCAGGTCAAAATGAAATATTATCAATTTCATACACTTTGACATATTACTTACTACTAGCTCTCCTGCCCTATGAAGTCAAAGTCCTTGAGTGAGTTCTCTAACCTCCTTCGCTCATACCATCACTTTCTATTCACTCTTAAACCTTCAGAAATAAGGGATTTTCTCCAACCTTTCTCTCAGTCTGTACTCTGTTGCCAAATCCATTAGAGGCTTTTAATCCTTGTCTTACTTGATCTATGGCAACATTTGAAAATACTAACCAAATCCTTCATTCTTCAAATACCCTATTTACCCAATATTGAACTTACTCGGTCTTTCCTACCTACACTCTAGGCAAGTGCTTTTAGTCAGCTTAGCAGACCAGTTTTCTTCTGTCTTTCCCTTAAATACTGTTTCTCGGAGTTTTATCCTTAGTCTCCTTTCTATTGCACTTCATATGCTCTCCTAGGGTGATCTCTTCTACTCCCAAGACCAATGATCACCGAGATGCTAAAAAAAGGGAAACCATTACCTGCAGCACAGATCTTTCTCCAGACCCAGCTGTCCACTTGCATTTTTACTTCAACACTTCACAGTCCCTTCAATGTGTATCCAAATGAATTCAGCACTAACCTTCTTTAAATAAATATCTCAGTAATTGACACTATCATCAACTAATTGCCAAGGAGCAATCCGGATAGCCAACTTGACTACCCTTTATTTTTCAGCCCCTCTATACAACCCAATATTTTACATTTTACTTGCAAATTTCTTTTTTCTTTCCTTTTCTTTTTTTTTTTTTTTTTTTTGATGGAATCTTGCTCTGTCACCCAGGCTGGAGTGCAGTGCAGTGGCATGATCTTGGGTCATTAAAACCTCTGCCTCCTGGGTTCAAGTGATTCTTCTGCCTCAGCCTCCTGAGTAGCTGTGACTACAGGTGCATGTCACCATGTCCAGATAAGTTTTGTATTTTTAGGAGAGACGAGATTTCGCCATATTGGTCAGGCAGGTCTTGAACTCCTGACCTTGTGATCCGCTTGCCTCAGCCTCCCTATATCTGTCTACTTTTCTCTGTCCGTGATCTCATTATTTGAATCCAGGCCACTATAACTTCTCTCTTGAACTGTTGCTCTAGCGACCTAATGGCCTGCCCGTGTCTTGTACCTATCCAATCCCATCTCCAGCAATGCAGCTACATTATGCTTTAAATGAAACTCCATCACACTTGCCCCCTTCTAATACCTTTCAGTGATTTACCATTGCTTGTAGCATAAAGTCCAAACTTAACATATTTTATAAGCTATGTAATGATAAGCCTCTACCACACTTCAGACACATTCCTCTTTATTCTTCCCCTTTACTATATCTCTAACAATGCTTGACTTCTACATATTTGAATAAATATTCTCTTTCTTATCAGATTTTAGAGTTGTTGTTTACTATATTCATGCACAATTCTCTCCAAATTATAGCTTCTTCATCACTGAATCCTTGTCATATTCTATTTGTTTGTAGACTCTCAACTAATATGACCCTTTCTATGGAAGCCTTTCATCTCTGTAGGCTTGTTTAGGTCTCCTGTCTTGAACTTCTAAAGCATCATCTACTTCACTTATCACTGTATTATGTAGATTTTATGTATCTCCTACATGCTCCTCAACCTAAATGTAAGACTCAGATAATAATGGAAAGCACAAACAATAAGAACCAATTGGGCCAAGTCTATATTGCTTCTATTTGATTCCCTACATCTAATGTACGCTTAACACACAATATATATTTATATCTCTCATTGAATATATATATATATATATGTATATATATATATTTCACTCATTTTACTCAAAGGGAAACCATTTGGTTTATTGAAACTTGTTTCAAATACTTATCACTTCATCTTACTTCATTAAACTGCTTTTAATTATCATAATGTTTTATTCTAACAGATTTTTCCTATGTGGAGATGACATAATATCCAAGCTTTCACTAATTTCAGAAGACTAGCTTAATGTATAACCATCTATCATACTGAAGTCCATTCCAAAGCAATATCATATAATAAAATGCCATCTGCCTCCGCATACCAAATGTTCTTTCATCTTCACACAATTCCTTAAAGGCCGCCTTTTCCACCAGGTCTTGGATGGAGAAAAAGGCAATTTCTACTTTTCCCAAGAAAAAGAAACTTAAACTGTCTGGAGACAAGGATGATTCTTAATCCAATTTTATACTTACTTCAATCTCTCTATATATCATTTACAGGAATAAACATCATGGTAAATGTATTCTATTATTTAGTCATTCATCTACTGTTTGCATTTTATAGTATTCTTTCATAAAATGAATGTACTGGTGCATGTAAATCAAATTCCTGAAAAAAAGAACATTCTTTAAATTTCCTGGCAAAAATTATTTTAAAGGAAACAATAAATTATACAGTAATCTAGTCAGTTCACTCTTATAAAAGTTTATCAAAGAAAGATGTTGCTATTCCCTTAAATACGTTATGTTCTTTAATACTGTTTAAGGTTTCAGTGTATAATGGCTGCTTTTTGACACTCTTTCACGCTTTTTTGGACATTTGCCTAACCTCTGATTTATTGCTTTTTTAGAAATCCAAATTGATTATGCTACCTTGTAATTTTCCTTTTTATCTTTTCCTATAAAATAGGGACAATATTACCTGCCTCTCAGAATATAATGTAAAGACCTAAGCCACTGTGTATGTGCAATAAAAGCAGCTATTGTTTGAGTCACCCTTTCTTCTCAAAATTAAACAAATTTCTTCTCATTCAACCTCTTTATTGTGTTTCCATCACAGAAGCTCCCTCTCCTGAGTTGCAGTCAGGACTCGTCATTATCGAGCATTCAATTCTATGAACTGCTAAAAATATCCACGCTTTACAGAAAACACACTTATTCTGCTTTTCTCTAAGAATAGTAAAATCTAATCTTTAATGTTTTAAAGGAAACAGACATCAATTGTGTCATTTCTGATAACAGTACAATAACACCGGCCAATCTGTTTCAAAGTTGTTATAGCCTAATACCTCAGAATCTATAGATAACATTTAAATCAAGTCTTACTGTCAAGTTTTCTCTTTCTGATGAAATGTAAAATTTGTTCACTTCTAAATGTTAAACAAAACCCTGGCCTCCTCAAGACACAAGAGAGGACCTACAGTTGTTCTTTGTTTCTGGAAGAATTCAGCAAATGTAAGCAGTTCTCTAAAAAACGTAGGGAAAAAATGCCTCAGTAAACCATACAAAATTCTCCAATCACTTTTTGGTCAAAAAAAGTTTGAAATCTTCCCTCTGCTCTACCACCACATCACTAAGTTCTCTAAGAAACAGTTAATATAAGTCATTCAGAAAACGTAGGCTGTCCTGATGATGCTTAATTAAATTCCACACGAAGGTAAATTCCTCCATTTATAAATTTATTTGACTTTTATAAGCTATACTTATATTTTATGATAACGTAATAATTCATTCTATATATGCATTCAGAAACATATTTCAGAAGTTAATGTCAACAGCAACATTGGTCTTCTAGATAAAATTTGCATAATAATATTTGGCCTTCTTTCAAAGCCTAATATTGGGTCTCCATCATAGGAGACAATGTGGTGTAATGGTTACACGTGGTATCTAGGTGAAAAGGCCTGGGTTTCAACTTTACAATTTCTTTGCTCTGAGACCTGATATAAATTAATTTCATTAAGCCTTAATTTTTCTAATTTGTAAAACTAATGTTAATAATATTAGTTATTAACTAATACAATATTAACTATAAACAATTATTAACTATAAACAATACAATAAGATTGGTGGGTAGATTATTTGTGGTAATGTATGCTAACCTTCTAGTACATTGTCTGGCAAAAGTAAACTCCCAATAAATGTTGAGATGATGATAATGGTTAAAATGATAAATCTCTCATTATTATAAACAAAAGGAGATAAGACTTTCTCTGAATTCCTGTATCAGTGGTCTCTAAAATTCATGTAATACCTACCAGAATTTCTATATATTTATTATATTATATATTTGTATATATATACATACACATGTAGTTGAATTCCCTATAGATTATAAACCCCATAAATTAAACATTTGATACTTCATTTATAAATAGCACATATCATCTACAGTTTTTACCAACACACATTCAAGGGCATGTGTGACTGTGTGGTCAAATGCAGTAGAGTACTAGTCTGACGGAATTCCTCCCCCAAACTATAGCTAAAATATAAGGTAAACAGCCTAATGCTTTTATGATGATTTATTATCTCTCTATACTGCAAAATCTTTGGAAGTACTGTTCAGGAGTCAAATGGAGAATGTGCTAAAAATAACTTCTTTCCCCCCAAAAAATTTAATAACCATTGAGCAAGAGGATGCTTGGCCATGACCTCTCAAGTATTTGGCAAATAAATGATGCAATCATTACAAAAGTCTGCACTTGAGAAAAAGAGGAAACCATATAATATGGATATTTGCTAACATTAATGTATAATATAGGCTATTAGTCAGTAGTCCATCTCTAAAAATATTTCCAAATCATGTTTAATATATTGGAATTCACCAGTTTGTGGAGAAATGTATCATATTTCAACTATGGATACATTAAATATTACATTGCTTATAGCTTTAAAAAAACAAACTGGTGTCAGAATATAATTCCAATGAAGATATATTTCTTATAGCCAAACCAAAAAGAAAGATTAAATTCAATGTTCAAATAAGTTCATAAGGAAAGCTGATGATACTGCATATTTATTTCCAATGGTTTCTAAAAACTACCTCTAAACCTCACTTCCTGTACTTCTACAGCTGCTGTAGGGACAAAGAGCTTCGCTCTAGACTGTGCACATAAAGATAAACTGGCAATAATGATCAGTTATGTTCCCACTCTCAGGTACCATGCCATTAAAAAAACCTTAAAATGAGATAAATAAAGAGAATATGACTATGTCCATTAGGCAGATGAATTTATCCTGGTCATGTTCATTCTTATATAACTAGTTTGTGAAATATTGATATTAAAGTAAAAGGCCTAATATTCATTCAAAAGAAAATTTTATAAAGATATAAATTAAAACACATAAATGAATGGGGACTAGACATTACAGATAATCATAAGAAGACTTTCTTTTCTAGAAACTGGAAAAAAAGGAGGCCAATTGTCTGAGTACCACAAGACTCAGGAATGACATGTGAATGGTTTTCCCAGATTTTCTCTGTGCCCCATATGTGCCAGACTGAGTGCTAGAAAAGCTGGCAATTCAGACATATTAAAAGCAGGTACATACACACTAAGCCTCAATCCAGACAATATAAGAAACAAATGGGCAGATTCTCAGAGTAAAGCAGGACCTCTTTGTACTGCCTTTCCAACTTTCTGCAATTGAATAATTTTTCAAAATTGACTTGAAAAAAACAAAGGGAAACTTTCAAAGTGGCCTCCTGAGGTTTTGAATTAAACAAAGATAAAATACAACAATTAGAATTATTCTAAAATGATATAATTACTAAAAATTGTTTCTGGAGATAACTTCTAAACAAAAAGTGGGAGAAAAAAGAGGATATGAGGTCAGCATCATTCAGTTAATAAACATTTATTGAGGCCTTCTTACATGAGACTGAAGGCAGGCATTAAGAATTCAAAGACAGAAGTCATAGTATAGCCCTTAAGTTTAGAGGGGAAGACAGCCAAAATCAAACAGAACTGCATGTTGCAAAGTAGTAGTAGTGGATAGGGTGAAAAGAAAGCCGGAAGTGCACTTAATTTATAATGAATAGAAGGAGAAACCATTATGAAAGGCTTCCTAGAATAAGGAATAGCAGAGCAGGACTCAGTTTTATTCAATGAAGATAAATTTTAATCACGGAGAGAAGCTAAAAAGGGCATTCTAAAGCGAGGTCCCAGCAAGCATAACCCTTTAGAGATAGGAGAGGACAGAGAGAAGGGCAAGTGTGATTCACATGCAGAAGAGGTAGCAGAGGGGCCAACAGAAGACGGGTTCTGAAGTCTGATGGAGAAAAGCCTGTTTGGCCTCTACCTGGCACCACCACATACCAGGCACTGTGAAAAATCCTGCTAATAAAATAATGAAAAAGATGTAGTTCTGCTCCCCAAGAGAACACAGAGAGGAGCTGTTTGACTAGTGAGAGAGACAGGCATAAACTGATCATTAGAAAATAACAGTTTGAACAGTGATCTATAAGTGTTCATTATGGGAATGGGGGAAAAATATCCAGCTTTCTGTGAATAGGTATGGGAGTGGTAAGGGAGTATAGAAAGTGAACTATAAGCAGTTTGATATACCTGAGAGAAATGAAGCAGAAAGGCTGAAGACATGCTTCTGAAGAGGTAAGCATGTTATAAGAATGTCCAGGGGTATGGATGACACCTTGCAGGCAATGGAAATTATTAAGAAATGTGACATGGTGAGACTTTAAATGAATCACTGTAACACCATTATGTGTGTTGGTGTGGGAAGGAGGGAAATGAAGGACGAAGAGGGCAAAAAATGGTCAAAGAAGAAAGTAAAACCAGTATAATGCCCAGAAGACGAGGAAGATGGAAAGAAATCAGAAGATCAATAGTGGAAAGTGCAGCCAAGAGACTTGATGAGGGGTCAGAAAAAATGTATTTGATTTGCCAATTATTAGATTATTCTGTCACTAGGGTCATCAGTTTCAGGGCAGTGATGAGGACAGAAGCCAAACTGAATACTTTTAAAGAGGCAAATTAAGAAAATGAGGCAGCTAGTATATACTAGTGTTATCAGAGGTTGAAGGAAACAAGGGAGGATAAATGTCAAGAGATATTATTTTTTAATACTGGTGGCAAGTAAAATAAGTATTCTACTGTTTCAAATTATTCAGACTGAATCATGTGACAGGCTGCTATAAGGAAAGAGTCAACTGGGAGAAAGAATAGGAGACGCTGAAGAAAGAATTTAACTACAGAATGCGTCCAGAAATGAAGGGCGTTTAGGGTGGCAAGTCAACCTTGAAGAAAAGAAACATTTGGTTTTCTGAGAATGAAAGGCAGTGACAACGGCTACGGAAATTTTTAGGTAGTAGGAGGTTGAGGAATAGCAGAAGAGATATATCCATTTCCCCAATAAAATGGATATTAAAATCACCTGCTGAGAGTAAAAAACGTGTAGGTTTAAAAACAAGCCTGAATAGGTTTGAAATTACTCTTGAAATAAATAGGACCAGGGCTAATCAGTCTCATGGTTAAAGACCCGCAAGTGATCATTTACTAAACATGATATTTTTAAAACCCTCAATGTAATTATTTTTCATAAGGTAATTTATTTTATAATTTTCTTTATGAGTTCAAATTTAACTCAACAGTGATCTGAAGTAAGGCAGTGTTTATTTTCCTTATTTTCTCAAATTGAGTTTAAGTCCTCAATGGGTGAAATCTCCCAAGCATCATGTTGTATTTGTTTAATTTTTGCTTATGTATTTTGTTATACACATAAAAAATACTGGCCGGGCATGGTGGCTCATGCCTGTAATCCTAGTACTCTGGGAAGACAAGGCAGATGAATCACAAGGTCAGGAGTTTGAGATCAGACTGGTCAACATGGTGAAACCCTGTTTCTACTAAATACAAGAATTAGCCAGATGTGTTAGTACACACCTGTAGTCCCAGCTACTGGGGAGGCTGAGGCAGGAGAATTGCTTGAACCTGGGAGGTGGAGGTTGCAGTGAGCAGAGACTGCACCACTGCACTCCAGCCTGCATGACAGAGCAAGGCTCTATTTCAAAAATTTTTTTTTTAATTTTAAAAATACCCCTTATGTTATCAAAAGGAAAAGCTTTTTCTTTTTCACCTTAAGAGAACTCTGCCTGGTAGGTATTACCTTTCCCGCTATAGAGATGAAGAAACTGAGTATCTGAGAGGGAGAAAAATGACACATCCTGTATTTTCCAGTAGGTAGAAGTGTCAATACTCACTCCCAAGTGTTTTTCTTGTCAAAGTAGAATTTTTCCACTATGTCATAAATTGTTTTAATTGATGATCAAAGATAACTTGAATTTAATTTTTTGCCCATGTTTGTTTTGTATTTAAGAAATATAAGTAAGATTATCCCAAGTCTACAGGGAGAAGAGATTACATTAATCAAAAGAAAAGTCACTTAAAAGAGTCACATGAACACTATTTTTTAATCAGAAGCTGTTTTAGACATTTAGACATTTCACTAATAACTTTCCTTAATTTATAAGCTTATCAAACTTTACAAAAAATATTTAAGAAATACAATCTAACTAAAAAAGGATTCTTATTGATAATTTAAATGTAGTTAACTCGCCACAAGTTTGCAATTGTGATAAATATTAATCCTTGTTCTCTTAATATTTTTAAGAACCTATTTATATCTGCAAAAATAAATGCCAATTCTAAATGGCAGGTCAAACTTTAAAGTTTGAAAATAGCACCTACAGTTTTTCAAAAAACATTCAAACTGTTGGAGTATTTGGCAATATTTGACATGTCATATGATGAGTCAGCCAAAATGGTTATGAATCTTCCAGTGCTTGCAAAGATTTCAGGCTGGAAAATCTTGCCCAAAGAACTCTCAATTGGGCAAAAAATGTATAATGCTCCTAAGAGTATGGAATTGCCATAAGTGAATCTATAAATCTGAACAGATCTATGTCTGTCAGCAGACATAGAATATTTCCAGACAATATTTTCATGTATATACATTTTTGGCCTCAAGTATTAATGGTAGTTCAACAGACTTAAGAACATAAATCTGTCTCCAGTACCCAAAATAAAGTATATGCCTGAAATTACACTTTAGTGCCATAAATATATTATTATCATTAAACTCAGAAAGAATGAAAAAAGTTTTAAAAATGTGCAGGCATTGATTTTTTGTTCCAAATATATAAACATCACTTCGTTGTATCATCAGTAGTCTGAGACTTAATTACAGTGCAAAGAAACATATAAATCACCTAGTCCAACTCCCTAATTTGAGAGACAAGGAAACAGGGACCAGGGAAAGAAAATTTACACAGATTCACTTGAAGTAAAAGTGGAATTCAAATCCAGGTATCTATACTGACAGTTTAATGCACTTCCCAGAAGTAGCATAGATATAAATAACCTCATGGAATTTCATCTGGCAACCAAATTCAGAGGCTGAGTAGAACTTAAAGGATGGTGCTGAGTTTGCTGTTTTATCATATTGAAAAGCACCTACCATAACAAGTGGATAACTAAACATTATAATCACAGAAGTTTTATTATTTAAGAACACTATTTTGATTATTTAAGCATGTCATAAATGAACTTAAACTATAGTATTCAAGATCTCTTTTTAGTAACAATCAACTGAAATCACCTCCACTGAAAACACACAGCAGAAACAGGTGAAATAAACTACAATAGACACCTCCCCAACCAAAACCCCAAATAACCATCCAGCTAGTACTTTCAACCCCACAGCCTTCAATTCTACATGAAACAGTGGCAATTAAGCACTGATTTTCATCTGTCACCAATCAAAATGCAAAATAAATCACTGTGAAAGCTCATTGGTTTATATCACTGCCTTTATATATATTAGCTTCCGGAAAATCATTCTGAAGAACTGAATCATCTGTATCATTTTTATTACTCACTCAGGCTTGACACTGTCTGCACAGTACTGACTGAAATGTACTTCAGTATGCACCTTCTTTCTAAACGAATATCTATGTCAGGTTTATTTATAGCCACTGCCTTCAATCAATGCATTCTCAGGTATGAGAAATAAAATCATCTCAATGATACTCTTCTATAGCGATCTGAAACAAAGTATGGACATCTTGGCAAGTGGCCTTTGGAAAGATAACGAAAGAGCTATACCATAAAATATGCATTAACATTATTGAGATTCCAAGAACAATTATCTTACACTCTTTAATAAGCACACATAAAGAGCCCCACGTACAATTAGAGAAGTAATCTAAAACCTATGCATCCTTTTGCATAACTCTTTCTGTACCCCAAGATTATTATAACCTCCTCCATTCTCTTTTCCTCATTCTGATTTCTCTGAAATTTGGGCACCCTCTTTGTTTCTTACTTAGCTTTTCTCTATTTAGGAGCTTTTCCTTCTAATTCTTTACAAAAGCAGGGCATGCTTCCCCCTGCTGGGAAAAAATCAAATTACAAGGTACATTCGAACATGTTCTTAAGTATTGTATCAAGAAATCAAGTTCCTAGGAAAGATAAAATGTTAAGGAACCAAGTGCATAGCCTTCACTGACTGTTTTACCAGCTACATAAATACTTATGCACTCTTTTAAGAGTGTCTTGTATGCCTTTATTCAGCTTGGCAGTCCTCAAGTACAGTAACTCACATTAACAACTGATAAATTAATCTTTGAGCTACCTGTCTCAAATAGAACTCCAATTAGCAGGTCAGAGAAAATGATCAATTTGTAACTTTTTTTTTCACTTTAAAGACATTATCAGTTACATGAAGAAACTTCCAGAAAATACACTGAAGACTATTCAAATATATTAAAGGCTACTGAATACTGATGACTTGCCTTTTAAATCATTTCAAAAACCCTTAAACATGTATTAACTCATTGTTTTCCTATTATTTTTATGTAGTTATCTTCTTAAAGAAATTTTCAAAAGTTCATTTTTATTGACTTACTTTTCCACTTTAATTTCTATTTTTTTATTCAATAACCAAGAAAGTAGTAAGCATAATTGTATTTCAACTTCCCACTTATCTATAAAATCTGCTTTTTCCCTGAAAACAATTTAGTTATTTCACATATTCCATGTTTTGACTATAAATCTCATCCTAATTGTTTAGCACTTAAATATAGAAACATATCTTACACTTCATTATTATAAATAACAATCCATGAATTAAAAATATATAGCTAATGCATATTTGAATCATATACTGAGGAGCAGAATTTATTCTTCCATGGTACAACTAAGTCTCAAAAAAAATATTTTAATACTGAGGAGCTTGGGTAGAGGAATTTATCCCTTTTAGGTTTTTGCTGTAGGTGAGTCCAGAACAACCTTAGCTCCAAAATTACATTGTGAACAATTTGATGATGAAGCAATTCATTATTAATGAAGCATTCATCCAAAAAAATCTGCAGATGTTTTAAAAAGGTATGTGTAAATAACTACAGACATCATAGGTATCTTTAGTAGTTAGATGGAATAATTATAACATAAATGGAGTAATTTGGTTAAGTTCGTATGTCTTTTTTTGTTTTTAAACCTTTGAAAGCAATGCAAAAGACAAGACATATATGTTCCTCTGGGAATGAAATCTCCTTTAACGTTGCAGGTACACAAAAGAAAATGCACACTTGGTAAAACAGTTGATCAATTATGGAGTGTTCCCAGGGACCAATATCTCACAGAGTACCCAATCATCACACTTCAAATAAATGTGTAAGCACTTTAGCCTCTGCTTTCCACATTCAAATATATATAAGAACATGCATAGTTTAATTCTAACACTTTCCATAGGAAAGACTTTGATTAAAGGGTATCAAACACCACTTCCTAAATGAAGCAAAAAAAAAAAAGAAAAGAAAAAAAACCAAAAAACAAACAACAACAATAAAAAAAACAAATGCTTATCTGTAGCTAAGAAGCTCTTAGAACACTACATTTATTACCATTTACTTCCAAACTGCTTTCCCCTCCCTCTGCAAAGTGAAAATGTCCCTGTGGACGGCGTTACACTTCATGGTATCTCTATCTATGATCCTAACAGGTCACATCGCTACTGCCATTAGATCTCCGTAGCTTTGGTCTTCTCCAAATTAAGACGTGGAGAAAGAGCACAGCTGTGCTCCCCAAGAACCAAGAACCGGGTCTGTCCGCCCGAGCTCCGAGAGGAGCATCTTCAGGGGACAGTTTCTGCGAAGGCGGCGACAGGAGTCCCTCCCCAACTTCACTCCCCTTATCAAGCCGCGGGCCAGATGGGCAGCCGGCGGTTAGTGCCCATCGGTGGGGGCAAGTCCTACCTTCTGCCAAAAGGCGCGATGCATGCACAAAAGATGGATCCAGGCTATCTTTCTCTGCCATCAGCTCAGGCAAATATTTCTCCTCTTCCATAGCGCGGACTTCGGACTGTCCCCCGGCGAAGCGCGAGGTTCTGCTCGCTCGGATGCAGGGTCGCGGGGCACAGCCTGGCTCCCGCGCTGCTCCTCCTCCGCGCGGCGGGGGGATCTCTGCGCGTCCTCACTGGCCCATGCACCCAGCGCCTGTGACTCCCGCCGTCGGGCAGCGTGGCCCCGCGCCCACACCTGCCCGTCCCTTCCGTCGTCTCTCGCTCGCGCCGAGCCCCGGCTCACACCAGCGGCCTTAACTGGAGAGGCGGGAACAGGACGTGGCCCACCTCCGCCAGCCACTCATTGGTGGTGGTGCCAGAAGAGGCGGAGCGCTCGCGAGGGCCGCGGGCCTTCATTGGGCCGTGGAGCACGTCGGGTCGCCTGACTGGCATGAGGCAGCTGCAGAGGGGAGGGGAGCTTGGAAGGTGCAAACGCTTTCTTCTCGCAGCCCAAGCCTTCCCTGGCTATTAGGCATGCCCAGTTCTGTGGGGCTCTCTGTGTCTTCATCTAAGGTGCGGAGGAGAGAGAGGGCGGGAAAAGCGCAGGTTAAACAGACAGGCCTGAGTCCAAGTGGACAGGGGAGATGGATATGAGAAGTGAGCCGCCCAGAGGGTGGAAAAGCGCCAGGGAAAGTCTCAGGATGGCAGCTGAGACTTCACCTGCGTCCCTAAGGCACAGGTGTCTGCTTTCCCTCACATAGCTCAGACGCACTCCAGTTGCGCAGGAATCAGCAGCGCACTGGGTCTGGAGATATAATGAAGATTGCATGTGATCTGCAGCTGGTATTTCCGATGACCTACATCTCAGGGACGCAGTAGGATGCTCATTGATAAACAAATAAGGCGTCTCGGAGCAATATTGTACAGAAACATGCTTCCGGTGTACAATCATTGGGATATTGAATTAGTTCTGATAACCTATCCTGGCCTCCTTTCCCCAGACCCTATCTGTGGAAGGGAGGTTGAGAGGGCTGAATTTAAAAACATATATATGTTTAAAAAACGTGTGTGTGTGTGTGTGTGTATGTGTGTGTGTGTGTGTGTATGATCAATTAGTCACTCTTTGTGAAGGAATTAGGAAGGTGTAGAAGAAAGAAGAGACAAGAAAATAGGTAACTATGTTTCCTCTAATTCTCCCGTTTCTCCTCATTTTAGATGTGCCAGTCACTTTCACCAGGTACTGTTGCTGAGCTACTTTGTATTATCTATTACACCTCTATTTAAAGGAAATTTAAACCCTCATGATATCACCAACCGTGGAGGCAAAATCCATCCTCCTCTTACAACGCGGCCATAAAACGTAACTTGAATACCTCAAATGATAGGAAACAATCTTTCCGCAAGTCTTGGGTTCTCTTTTCGTAAGCAGTCATTTTCCCATTCTTCTCTCCCCATTATTTTTGGTGTGATGGAATGAAGGCCAACTTTGCTACAAATAAGATACGCTGACGTTTTTCCAAGTTATCTTATTGTATTTAAATATTTTCCTTTTTATTTGATTTTTATATAAATTCAGGAGATTATCTTTCATTTGCGTAATGTTTAAAAAAATTTAACGTGCCTCACATCCATTATTTCAATTTGTCCTCACAGAAGCACTCAGAAAGATGTGGGCCAAGTATTACTTTCTCTGTTTTTATATGTGGGAACTGAGGCAAAACAGAACTTGTCTCATGTCTAGTTAATGCTGAAGTTGAGATTTAAGTTCAATTCTATATTAGCACCATTTATGGTGCTATTTAAGTTCAATTCTATATTAACACCAGATTATGCTGCTTCAAGCTACTTTTCTGTATCTTAAATATTTATTTGTGCATATATGCATTCAATAAATGTTTATTGGATACTGAAAAGAGTCTAGGGACAGTATTTAAAAGTGGGAAAAAAACTGGTGAACAAGATGCACACATATTAATTCCCTGTCATCACAAAGGTGTTTTCTAATGGGAAACAATAAATAAAACCAAGCACACAAGAGAAATAGTAACTGTTGCCTGCTATAAAGCTCAAGAAAGGACCAAGGAGTTAAGAAAGAGAAAACAAGGGAAGAAATAGTTTCTTTATTTTTGATTTGGATAAACATACAGTCTTGCTAAGTAGCTGATATTTAAGGTGAAAACTCCTGTAAAAGAATGAACCAAGTGTGTAAACAATGCAAAGAAAGGCATTCTAAACAGGGGGACTTGCCCCTGAAAAAAGCCTTGTGATGGGCAAGAGCTGCCCGACTTTTAGAATTGACTGGAGTCAATGTGACTACTGTGATCTGGGAAAGGATGGATCAACAAGAGTGAAGGAATGATGTGTACAAACACCCAGGATTCGATGCATCAAAATTATTTAGATTTTATTCTAAGGTAATAAACCATAAAGTATTGGTATCTCTCTTTATGTGCTTCTTAATTTCTTTCTGATTCTTATGTTACTTTCAAAGAAGTTGTTATTTAGAATTGAGGATATATATAGAAAGTTCTTGCTATTTTATCTGTTTGCAACAAGTTTAGTAGTTGAAGGGTCATGCATCCTGCACCTGTCTGCAATAGGGATACAAAGGGAAAATGTGCTGCCAAACTTCAAAGAGGTGGCTATGATTTGCCATAGTAGTAAAGGGTAAATACGATGGCAACCGCAGCCAAAAAACTGTAAATGTTTTTGAATAAATGTAAATTAGAACAAAAATATTTAAAATAATTACAATAACATTTTTCTTGGCAGCATATCAAGTGATTAAAAGCATATGGTGCTGATAGGTACGTGCAGAAACCCATTTTCATGAATGAAAAAGGTTTAGTAACTCATAATGTCCAGCAACAACAATTACATTATTATTCACAGCCATCTTTTCTATGATTAAAGGGTTAAGAAGAAGCTATCACAGAGAGCTGTCCAAGTGCTGACTTTATCATATAATGTCTTCAAGTCATTATAAACATGGTCAAGTTAATTTTTTCTACTTATTATCAAAATGAAAGATTTATTATTTGTAGAGTCCCCACCAAATACCTAAAATGCATTCTAACAAAAGCAATATATTTATGTAACTTAAAAAATCAAAAGAAAATAAAATCTAATCTTTAGAAAAGTTTATGTACTTAGTACATGGTGTACATTGTAAAATAAAGATATATTAACCCTTCAAAATCAATATGCTTCAGAATTAACTCACAAAATATTGCCTATTTTTACACAGAATATGACTACATAAAGACAAACTCAAAGTGCCCTACGTATACACGCATCCAGCATCAGATCCACGTGTTTTCAATAGATGGCTCTGTGTTACTGCACGTTCTCCATTAATTTCACATGCAAATATATATATTTTTTTGAGACAGGGTTTTGCTCTTGTTACCCAGGTTGGAGTGCAATGGCGCGATCTCGGCTCACCGCAACCTCCACCTCCTGGGTTCAGACAATTCTCCTGCCTCAGCCTCCTGAGTAGCTGGGATTACAGGCACGTGCCACCGTGCCCAGCTAATTTTTTGTATTTTTAGTAGAGACGGGGTTTCACCATGTTGACCAGGATGGTCTCGATCGCTTGACCTCGTGATCCACCCACCTCGGCCTCCCAAAGTGCTGGGATTACCGCGCCCGCCCCACATGCAAATATTTTATAGGTTCCAAATTATCATTTAATACTCTCAGAGAAACCTTGAAAATGCAAACATTTTATAAACAGAAATGAAAATAGAAAAAACTTTTAAATGATTGTTGAATATAGAATATGTTGTATCCATCCTTGAATAAATTATAACTGCTGTTTAGCCCACCTCGTCTAATGTTATAAATAACTTAACCTGAATCATCACTGAATTGATTCGTCTAAGTTAAATAGAGATTTATCTTATTTTAAACATGAGTTCTACCCAAAACATTTTTAATGGTGTTCTAGTAACTGAACCATTATTCTTAAAATGGGATATTATAGAAAATTTTGCCCCAACCAAACTTGGTTTTGAAGGATGCACCATACAATATATTCTGTGGTTAAAGCACAAACTGTGTATTCAATATTTTCACATACCCTGTAAGAAAGGTCATGCTAAAGGGCATTTAATCAGATGAATCCTTGCAAACTAATAAAGAATACCCAGCCTGCATTATCAAATAGAACACGGTTTCTGTTGCTTTTAGAGTTTTCATTAACTTTATGGATACCTCACTAGCTACTCTTGATTAACTAACTCTTGGCTAGTTACTCTAAGAACTCAGTAAACCCAACTCACAATAAGAACCTTATGTTTACCAAGTTGTTCTGGACTAATAATTTACATAATGATAATGGAGAATGAAGGTATATAATATTCATTTAGCAATCAAATGCTTTGGTGCCTAGAACAGAGTATAATAAAGTATAATAAAGGACTGTCTCACATTTACTGAAAAGCCCGACAGAGCTCATTATATAAAAGGTGCTATTTTAGTATCTTAATTTCTCCTAATTTCACTAACTACACAAGTGAAATCAGTTCCAATTTCTTTTAGAACTTCTGTGTTATACTTTAGGATTGTAAGAAGGGACAGGGAAATGAGGACTTGGCCCTGCTATTACCAATAGTGGTAATAGCATGTGTAGTGACGAATTTCTAATATGTAATGTGCTCATAGCCAAAATTTATGCTATATGCTAATATATCATTACTACCATATAAATATTCACCATTTAAAGCTGCCGTGTGTGTGTGTGTGTGTGTGTGTGTGTGGGTTTCCTAACTGAAAAGTATTCTAGTTCTTTAGTAGCATATTATATTTAAACTGACACAACTGTATAATTAAAGAACAACAGAATAGAGACAGAAAATAATTGACATTTGTTGAGAGTCTGCTGCTGCTAGAACACTGCTGTTCTGAATCCTCACAAGCGGGTGGGAGGAAGAAAGGAAGGAAAGTCAAGGAAGAAACTGTTCTTAATTCTAATGCAACCTAACAGCCCAGAGAAACAATTTCTGAGGTTTAAAGTATCTGTGTTTGGAAAACTGACAAAGTGGATGTCCTTGTATCTCTATGGACAATTGTTGCACTGACACATTTCAGGTGGCACTGATAGCAGCTGAGGAGCAGTAATTCATTACAGAAAAGCGGAATGAAGCTGTTGTTCCAAGGTGAAAGTTATTGACTACATTCTTAAAATTAAATTCTTGAATTGTTGAATTGTAGCTCAACTATTGATTATTTAGGGAGATCAATATATTAAGGTAAAAATCACATCAGTAAAATACATTTTTATACACATCAAATGAAGATCTAATTTCTGTTGTATTCAGTATGAAATAAAAATATGAAGGCTAGGAAAAAACAGTATTAGAGTACATTAAAACTTTTGCCAGAGAGGCAGATGTATAAGCAATTGTTTTATATCATGAATAATACAAAAAAGGAAGAGTAGATTAAATTTCTATTTAATTTGAAGATTAATAAAAAACACAATTGAAAAGGATTATTAATATCGAAATAGTATTTTAAGAGAATACCATCCCATTCAGGTTTTTATATTTTACAGACACTTGTTTGATATAAGTTTTTGTCATTCTGCTCTTTCATATTAAAAGACATCATGCATATGATAATCACTATGAAATCTACTGTATAAATACTTCTTACAAAGAAAGTGCCAGGCATTTTAAGAGAATGATAATAAATTAGAATATACAGTTGCAAATTTAAGAATTTATCAGTACTGAGAGAAGAAAGTAAAATAGTAAAATCAAACACACAGACATTCTATGTCATGCTCAGTGACAGACTGTTGTGACCATCCAACCAGCATAGAGCTAATACATGTAATGAAAATTATTGTAATACATAAAAAATAAATACAAGTGTAATATTGGATTTGATCCTGGACCAGATTGTGTTTTCATTTTTATTTTTTGTGTGAGAAAAAACATTGATGGGATAACTGCCTAATGTAAAAAAGTTCTATTGTTTAAATTTACTGATTTTGCTAATGTATTGTGATTATATAAATGAATGTATGAGTTTTTAGAAATATACAACAAAGTGTTCCATGGGTAAACGGGCATCAGATCAGCCACTTACTTACAAATAATTAAGAAAAAATAAACGTTTATGAATACACATAAAGGAGGTGGAAGGAAGTGGGACATAAAAAGACAGAAAGAAAAAATGGCAACTGACAAAGTAAGTATGATAAAATATTAACACTTGAAATTTGATAAGGAGTATATTTAAACTTTCTGTATTATTTTTTGCAACTTTTTCTGTAAATCTGAAGTTAATTCAAAATAGAAACATATTTTTTAAATTAGCTAGTTATTAACAAAAATAACTTCAAAATGTCTTATCCACACCCCAGTTTAAGTATCATATTTTTCTAGCCAGCCATGGAGTTTGTAAGTCCATATTTATATTACACAACCTTTGTTATAGTGTGAATTGAGTTCACAAATTTGGCCACAAAAAATGACCAATTTTTTTTAAAAAACTAACTTTACAAATCTCATTGAAAATACCAAGCACATGTGTGTAAATTACCTATGTGTCTTTATATATATATATATATATATATATATATATATATATAAAGAATAGTATATATTCATATATATAGAGAATAGTAAATATAAATATATATAAAGAATAGTACAAGTACTATTCTTTATAATAGTACAAATAATTAAGTTGGATTAATTATTTCTTTTCAAAAATCACAATGGCATCAATTAATCAAACAATAAACCATTTATTTTTAATAGATATTAGAAGTAAATATAGTTCTGACTGGGCATGGTGGCACATTTGGGAGGCCAAAGCGAGTGGATCACCTGAGGTTGGAAGTTTGAGAACAGTCTGGCCAACATGGTGAAACTCCATCTCTACTGAAAATTCAAAAATTAGCTGGGCATGGTGGTGGGTGCCTGCAATCCTGGATATATGAGAGGCTGAAGCAGCAGAATCGCTTGAACCCGGGAGGTGGGGGTTTAAATGAGCCGAAATCATGCCATTGCACTCCAGCCTAGGCAACAAGAGCAAAATTCTGTATCAAAAAAAAATTAGAAGTAACTACAGTTCTGTTTTAACGATAGGTGCAAACATGGGAAGAAAGCTACAGGCTTCTTATATATGATCTTGGGCTTTGAGTGTGTTATGATATCCTTGCATTTCTGATTTTACTCTATCTTTTAAATGCTTTCATTCCATTTGTTAGCTGCCATAGGCAAAATGTATGCCCTTTTTTTTTCTATCATAATGTACTCTATATGTCCTTGAATGCATTCAGTGGGCTAGCTCAGAACCTAAGTGGAGGAATAGAAGTAATGGAGCAAAGTAATAAAAATTATTGCTATCTTACTGTGACAAAAGTTTATCATTGTGGCAAATGCTTAGGAGCAATAAATACTGCTGTATTATTGTGACCAAAGTTTGAGAGCAGTCACCCTTTATAATTAAATATATAATCATATATATATATATGTCACACACATGTATATATATACATTACACATATATACATATATTATGATTACATATAACTATTATGTATATATAACTAGGAATAGATAGAAACTTTCTCAATATGGTAAAGGACATTTATGGAAAGCCCAGTAAGAGCATACTCAGCAGAGAAAGGCAGTTTTCCCCCTAAAATCAGAAATAAGCCCAGCCTGCCTACTTTCACCACTCTCATACAACATGATGTTGGAAGTACTAGCCAGAACACTTAGAAAACAAGAAATTAGTGGTATCCAGATTGTGAAAGAAGAGGTAAATCTCTGTCTATTCAGTGACCTATTCCTATAAGTGCAAAATCCCAAAGAATCTGCAAAAAACTACTAGAGGTAATAAATTCAGCAAATTTGCAATCACAAGGTTACACACATAAAACAGTGTTACTATACATCTGCAATGAAAAATCTGGAAAGAAAAATAAAAAAAATTCTATTCACAATAGCATCTAAAATAATAAAATACCTAGGAATACATTTAACCAAGAAGATGAAAGTCATACACTGAAAACTACAAAACATTTCTGAAAGAAATTAAAGAAGACTTAAATACATGGAAAGACATCCCATGTTTATTGATTGAAAGGCTTAATATTATTAAAATGTATTAGTATCTTAACTCCCCAGGGCCATCTATAGAATCCGTGTAATTCCTGACAATACTCCAATAACACATTTTGTAGAAATGTAAAAGCTGATTCTCAAATTCCTGTGGAGTTGCAACGTACGCCAAATAGCCAAAACAATATTGAAAACCAAGAGCAAAGTTGGAGTACTCAGACTTCGTAAGTACTTACTATAAATGCTACAGTAATCAGAACACTGTTGTGGTGGAATAAGAAATAGAAATGAGAGTCTGGAAGCAAACTCATATTATCACAATTAATTTTCAACAGTGGTACCAATGTCATTCCATGGGGGAAGAATAATCTCTGATAAATGGTGTTGGGGCAACTAGATATCTACAATCAAAAGAATAAAGTTACACCCCTGCTTCATACCATACACAAAAATTTCCTCAAAAATGGCTCCACAACTTAAATATAAGATCTAAAACCATAAACTTTTAAAAGAAAACATAAGAGTAAATCTTCATGACCTTGGCTTGGCAATGAATATTTGGATATGCTATCACAAGCACGTGAATCAAAATAAAAAATAGATAAACTGGGCTCAATCTGAAAACTTTTTGTTCCTCAATTACCTGTAAAATAAAAAAGACCTACACAATAGGAGAAATATTTGTAGATTTTGATAGATGATAAATATCTCGTATCCAGAATAGTGCTCAATATCATTAATTATTAATAAGTAAGGAAATGCAAACTAAAACAATAGTGAGGCACCAGTTCATTTCCACTGGCACAGCTATAATTTTTATAAAAACAAGAAAAGTAACAATTTTTGACAAGGATATTAAGAAATTGGAATCCTCATACTTTGCCAATGGGAGTGTACAATGCAGAGGCTAATGGTGCAGAAGTTATGCAACACAGTTTGGTAGCTCACCAAAATGCATAAAATTACCATATGATCCAGCAATTCCTATCCTACATATGTATATAAGAGAAAAGAAAACTGGTACTCAAATTAATACATGTAGTCACATATTCATAGCAACACAATGCACAATAGGGAACATCCCAAATGTTCATCATTTATTGGATCAATAAAGAAAATGTGGAGTATCCATACAATAGGATATTATTCAGTCATAAAAAGAAATACAATATAATATGTATATTCATACAATAAGATATTATTCAGTCATAAAAAGAAATACAATATAATATGTATATCCATACAGTCATAAAAAGAAATACAATATCAATATGTACTATGTAGATGAACCTTAAAAACACTATGCTAAGCAAAAAAACAGATCCAAAAAAATCACATATTGTATGACTCAATTTATATCAAATATTTAGAATAGGTAAATGCATAGAGACAAAATGTAGATTGATGGTTACCAGGGACTAGGAGAAAAGAAAATGGTGAGTGACTGGATATAGGATTTTTTTTTGGAGTAATAAAATGTTTGTAAACTAGATAGAGGTAATGGCTATATAATACTGTGAATCAACAAAATCTGACCGATTTTTTTCTTTAAAATTATTATTTTTGTGTTACATTAATTCACATTTCAATAACATTTATAAAGCAAGATGAATTTTGTTAAGTGTTTAGGAACAAGAAAATGCTGCTATAGGATCTCAAGCTTGGAAATATTCAGAATGCATTTTTGTTTATTCTATTTATTCAAGGGGATTCCAGCACTAAGGAGTCTCTCATTCTATTCATTTTATTTTCAAGTTAAGCTGCCGTCCCTTTCTTTCATTCAGATTATTTTCTCAAAGTCACTAATAAGATAGCAGAATTGGCCTATTTAGTTGAAGGGTATTTATGCTTATGTGCATGCAAGCAAACACCCATACACAGAGACACACACACACTGGGAATTAAGACCTTAACTTTGTCCACGTATGATATCAAACTATGCTTACTAATTGCATGAAAGATTTTGAAAAAAATTCAGGTATTTTTTGGATTATGTAATATAAAGACAGCAGGATGGCAGCATAAACTTGTTAAACTAACCAGGGATTTTGGAAATTTAAAGAAAAAAAATCAATCTCATATTTATCCTGATTCAATAATTTAAGACTCTTAGGAGGCATTATTATTTAAATAAAAATAAACATAAATAACAAGGCAATCAGCACTTTCAAATTTAAACCTCATTTGCTCTAAGTTGAAAGTAGACAAATAATATACACCTATAACATTCATTAAATATTAGGTCCTTAGAAACCAAACTCATCAAAAGTTATTTATTTGGCAAGTCAACAATTAAGAATTTTTTATGTAAGCTTCACTACAATGACACGCTATGAGTTTTGTTTAGACATAAACTTGTTTTCCTGTTTCATTAATAGGTTCTCAAAATCTTTTTCCCTGAAGGACAGTTAAATAATGCAATTCATTACAAAATACTGATTCCTTAATACATTCACTTCACAACACACACACACACACACACACACACACTTGCTTATCCTTCTCACTTATTAATTGTGAGTTCTTGCAGCCAACTCTGTTGGGCTCATCTGTCCACGTTCTATCAAACTAAACTTAAATGACCATAATCTAACACTGAAGGCAGAGGTCATGACTAGTACTGTGATCCTAAGCCTGCTAAAAAACAGACATGAGCAGAGCCCCAAAGAAATACCAGAGACACAAACAAGCATGTGAAGCAGGAAGGCTTACTCCACAAAGTGACTAGGTTGACTACTCATCTTTTCTGACTTTAGGAATTCCCTTTGAAATGAAGTAAATGGGACTATATATATATATATATATAGTCCATGTGTATATATATGTATATATGTGTGTGTACATGTGGATATATGTGTATATATGTATATATGTAAATGTATATATATGTGTATGAATAAATGTGTATACTATGAGAATAGTAATATTTATCCTCAAAAGAAGAGAAAAGCAATACTGGTCACTTATATAATGCTGACAATTTGCCAAGCTTATTTCAATTCTTGCATTATTTATCTACTATTCAACAAATAAACACGGCATTTAGCAGCTTTTAAGAACAAATATTTAATATATAAGACAATTTCTGGGAGTTGGAAATCTGAACCAACTTAGTTGGGTGGTTCTGATTTAGGGTCTCTCATGAGGTTGCAGTCAAGGTTTTGGCTAGTGTTATAGTCATCTGAAACCTTGACTGAAATATAGAACTTCTCCAACATATCTGCTAGCCAGAACCATCAGTTTGTCATGACAGGGTTCTCTCCACAGAGAGAATTTGGATGGAATCCACAAATATAGAAAGTCTTCATTTAATTCCCTTTGAAGTGGGAATTATTACCATTCTCTTCATTTTACAATGAAAACAACTCAGCTATCAGGAAGTTAAGTTGGCCAAAGCATCTAAGCTAACAAGTAACAGAATTAATATTCAAAAACAAGTGGTTGGGCCCAAGGGTCTCTTCATCTGAGAACCACATGATGTTAAAAAGTGACCTAACTAAATGTGGCTAGTGATGGTAGCACAGAGAGAATTTCCCAGCACTTTTGGGAAATGCAAACAGTTCTTACATTACTTTAATCCACATTGCTTTAAAGGTCATCTCTTTATAGATATCTATCTTCAAAATAAAACATGTTATCCTCTTCCTAGGACTTGTTGTTAAGCACTAGTATTAGTCAAATACCACAAAAGCTATACCTTTCAAGAAGAATATTCAAAATGTAGAATATAAAATCAACATATATATTTTTGTGGCTTACAGGCTATTGCTTTAACTAAATTTAACTCTTTCAGAATAACACTGAATTATAGAAACAGAAATTTTCTCTTCTTGTCTGGGACTTGTAGATACTAATTCAAAGATTATAAATTTCTCATTAAATGTATCTGAAAACATATAAAATGTATTAAGTGTCACAGTAGTTACTGTAATTTCCTTGAATGTTAACAAAAGCAAGGCAGTGATTACACACAAATCACTCAACTCAATAATTTTTTCCAGATGCCAAAGCAACCCAAATGGTCTAAAGAATAGTGAAGTGAAGCCACAAACATATTTTTACTATGCCCCATGTAAGCACACACTTCCCATGATCTGGATTATTTCATCAAATATATTATTTTATTTAAGACTTTTTTAAGTGAAAGAAAAATGTGATGAGATCATTTGCTAACTAGTTTCCTGGGTTGTCTAAAATGGGTACCCATATTAGTTTTCTGTTGCTGCTGTGAGAAATTATTAGAAGTTTAGCAGCTTAAAACAATAAAACATTGTTATTTTTCAGTTCTGTAGGCCAGAAGTTTTAAATGGGGATCTTTAGGTTAAAACTGATAAGTTGTCAGAGCTGTTTTTTATTCTAGTAATGTGGCATTTGCCTTTTCAGCTTTTAGAGGCTGCTGCATTCCTTGGCTCATGCTCCCCTTTCTTTACCTTCAAAGCCAGCCACAGTGGGTTATGTCTTTTCCGCACTGCATCACTCTGATTTCCTCTTCTGCCTCCTTCCATTTTGAAAGACCTTTGTGATTTCATTGGGGTCATCTGTATAATCCAGAATAATCTTCTTATTTTAAGGTCAGAGGATTGCCAATCTAAACTATCTGGGACTGCAGTAATCTGAATAATGCCCCAGGGTTCACATTCTAAGCCACAGAATCTGCGAATAAGTTACCTTAAATGGTAAAAAGGGATTTTGCAGATATAATTAAGTAAAGGACCTTTGAAATTAAAGATGTTTCAAGATTAATAGAGGTGAGGGTCTAATGTCATCACAGGTCTTATAAAATGGAAGCAGAAGGATTAAGGAGAGAAACAGAGAGAGAGAGGTAGTGGTGGAGGAGAGAATGACTTGAAGGTGTTACTTTGCTGGTTTTGAAGAAGGAGAAAAGAGCCACCAGCCAAAAAAATATATGTGACTTCCAGAAATTAAAAATGGAAAGGAAACACACTTTCCCCCAGAGAATTCAGAAGGCACACAGCTCTGCCAACCCATGTTACGCTTCTGACCTCCAGAACTATAAAACAATACAATAATATCGTTTTGAGCTACTAAGTGTGTAATAATCTCTTACAGTAGCCAGAAGAAACTCACAAATACAATCTCCCCATGTTGACAGGTTCCTAGCACTAGGATGTGAATATCTTTGGGGAGGCCATTATTCTGCCTACCACAACATCTATATTTTTAGGTAAATGAGTTCCTAAGTATGAGTGCTTGTTATTGTATTTGTCAATGAAGAATCATCTTCTACTTAGGTGAAAATAATTTTCATATATGATGATGACCATTGAATCATTTGCCAGTGGCAGGGTAATGGCTTTCAAATGCTCTTTTCCTTTTTAAAAATTCTCTGATAAGTTCACATAAAAAGAAAAATTATTTCTACACAGCAGCCAAATGGAAATGTGACTGAGCTCAAAATATATAATATTCTCCCATGAATACTAATACATGCTTTTATTAAAAATAAAATATAGCTCAGCTAAAAGTATTGGCAGTACACTGTTTCACAAATGTTTATGAAGCTCTCATTGACATAAGTTTAAAAAAAGTACTAAAGTTTCAAAGATGGCCTGTACAAAGTAAAATGAAGCGAAATTTATATTTCCTACAAAGCCAACCAAAAGAAGAAGTAAAACCAAATCAGTAAAAAAAAAAAAAAAGAGAGAGAAAGGAAAATCCAAATGGCATACTAACACTGTATAACAGAAAAAATATTTAATAAAACTAATCAAAGTACAGACTGGAATGGCTAAGAGCATTGAGAATAATCTCATGGTAGTCAAGATAAATGTTGCTTTAAAATTTTTTTATATTCATTACTGAAAGTTAAACTGCCATTCAGAAAAAGGCAAAACAAGATACTACTATTGACAATTGAACACAAACCAAGTTTAAGAGTGACGTTTAAGATTGACAAACTTTCATAAGCTAGTCAGAAACAATCCAGTTGGATTGATTTTTTAGGGAAATAAATGATCTTGTATGTAATAGAACACTTTCATACTCATTACCACACAGGCAAAAGACCTTTTAAAGTATTTTTACTTCCTTATATACAATTATAGCAGCAGACAATGTACTTTATAAAGCATTCACAAATTTAATTCCTATATTTTTGCTCCTGTATTTACAGAGAGGCCTGTTAGCCTTTATTCACATAAATTATTCCAGAATGTATTCAAGGCATTTTCTTAGGAAGCGTTGTCTAAATATGATTTAAAACTCTTAGATTCACCCTGTTCCATTTTCACTTGGAGAGTTAAATCCAGTGGGTATTGATTTCATAATATTATTTTGAAACAGCAAAACAGCACTGAAAAATCAGTGCTGATTGTTTTTCCATTTAAGATCAAATTACTCACTCAATGAATGTTTGTTGAATTGGATGTATCTTTTTCTGAACTATAACTGTGAGGTAAGGAACATGGAAAGTGTCCAAAAGGCATGTGAAAGCCAAACAATCAATTAGTCTATAAAGATAAAACATATCTGGGTTTTCAAATAAATTTCTATTTTCCATCCTCTTTTTATTTCTCTCTCTTTTCTCCTCCCTCCCTTACTTCATTTCTTTCCTTTTTTCTTTCTAATACCAGGCTTTACACACTGAGAAAAAAGAAACACAGTCCTCTCATAGATTTTTTTTAGACTGGAGAATAAGATTTAAATCAAATAGGAAAATGGACAAATAAACAATGGTTTATATGAAAAATAAAAATGGGCCTCTGAGAAAGAGAATCAGATAGTTGATAAGAGGTAGCAATTTTTGATTGAGTTATCAGGGAAGATCTATCTGAAGAAGCAGCATTAAAGCAAAACCTGAAAGAGATGCAGTTAGCCAGCGGGGGAGGGAGGTAGGAGATGAAAGTCGGAACCTCCTAGGTGGAAAACATAGTGTGTGTTAAGCTCACAAAGAGGGAGAAAGCTTAGTATAGGCTTAGATGACTGAAGTGTAATGGAAGCATACTGCATCATAACTTAGAGAGGTAGACAAGAAGCAGATAAAAACAGAAGCCCAGTTGTTAGCGAATCACATTAACCTAGAAGTACTTTCGAGGCTCCTTTGCGCTCATTGAAAGATATGCCTAATTTCTGGCCAATGTACTGAAAATTGAAGTGTCATATGTACTTCTAGTCGTCTCTTTAATGGGAGGAGCACAGTCTTCTGCTCTACTTCCTCCATACTGCTGTTTGTGATAGTTGGAGCTCTGTCAGTCTTCATGGATTATGACATAGGCTTGAGGATCACACCTGCATAGTGAACTCTAGCTGAATTCTTTGTGACATCTTCATAAATCTATCATACCAGCTCTGGATTACTTAACTTTATTTTATGTTACAGAGAAAACAACTAACTTTTGAAGTTATGGTTATTTTGGATGTTTCTATGATCACAAGTAATACTTAATTCAGGAGACCGATGTAGTAGCTCAAATGAAAGGTGGCAGTGGCTTGTGCTATAATAATGGTGGGTATAAAGAGAAGATGACAAGTTAAAGATATATTTTGGAAGTAGAGCATAAAGTACTTAACAGATTGGATATGGAAGAGTAAGGGAAATAAAATATGAAAAATTAATCCAAGATATGTGGCTTGAGCAACCATTTTGTGGAGATGGTGTTATCATGACTAAATAGGGAAATTTTAAAGAGGCACAGATTTGAGGCAAAATAAAGGCTTCATCTTTGTGATATATTTTTTAAATACTTTAATTCTTTATATTTGTTTTAAATACATCCTAAATCCATCAGGCGAAACTGAATGCATCTGCAAAATTTCTTCTAATATTCATAGTTAATTATAATTATACCAGAAGACCTACAGCCAAGTTAGGAAGTCTCACTGAACTTAGTTTATTTTTCCTTTATGTTACTCAAAAGTAGATCTGGCTGCTGTTTGCTTTATGTTACTCATAAGTAGATTAAGTTTCTGTACAAAAATGCAATTTCCTCTTTTTTGTTATTATGTATTCCAGAGCAAAAAAAAAAAACAAACAAACAAAAACCAACACCACCACCTAGACTCAGACCAGTAGATTCTCTAATTTTTCTTAAGGGGAATACCAATGTTTTTGGAGACTTTCTACCATGCTGGTGATTTACAATGTTATTTAATTTGGACCTTAGCAATGTCATTATCATTTTCTAGACTCAGAGAAGTTATGTAACATAGCTAGAAAAATGCAGAACAAGAATTTAAAGCTATGCCTGCCAAATCCCAAGGCCTGTGTTCTAATTACTAAATATTGCTTCTTTCTTGTACATTTAGTAATACAAAATAAATAAAGTCATAAAAATTCCAAGATATCTTAGTGCTTAGTTCTAAGATACCTTAATTTGTTATAATTATGAAAATTACTTTTGCAAATATATTTACATGTTTATCCACAAATATTCATGTGTATACACTCTAAAATGTTTCCAATAAGAACAATATATAAAAAGTTGAACTACAGTAGAACTTTTTGTGAGCAAACTTGTATCTTTGAGTAGCCTCTGGCATTGATTAAATTGAAGTTTAAAAAATTATAATTCAGTTTCATCTTCAGACAGTCCATTATCAAAGCATAACGCCTTTTAAATGAGTTAAAAAAAAAAAGCCCAAAGGCAGTAAAAAGTAGTAAAATCAAGAATGGTCATCTAGTGCATGATATTTAAATGAGAAGTGAAGGGAGTAAATTAAAGAATACTGCCAATTCTAGCCAGGGAAATTACAGTGCATCCAGTAGGGAAAAGGCTAGAATACATTTTCATAGAAAATAATAATTTAGCTATATAGAGAGTTCTTTTCCCTAGATTCTTTTTTTTAATGTCCTACTTTTCTGTAGTATATCATTGCATAATATCCTAAAATTCAACTATTTGACTATCTATACAGAGTAAACCATTATGCAAATTGCTTTTTCTTAGTATTAGATTCAAATGTAAAGACGTTATATTTAAAGAAAAAAACCATATCATGCTTACAGTCATTGAGTACCCATTATATAAAAGGATTCATACTAGGTGATGAATAGATACAAAAGAGAAATGAATAGTTTCTCGTCTGAAGGAGTTCACATTCCAGTGAAATAACACATATATACACAAATAACTGTCTTCAAATTAAGCCTGTCATTATGTTTATGCTACATTTCGAAGTCTACAAAAACAAGCTTAACTACTCATGAATTTATTTAGTGTATCAATCATTGCTAATGGTTATGTCAAATAAGTAAACAATAATTTGATCCATACATAAATTGTGCCTTTATAAGTAACCTTAAATTTACATTCAATTGGCATATTTAAACATTGTATATTGCCAATCCAAATTAAGACTTTTAAGCTGACTGTTCAACAATTAGGACAACAGCTATTATTTATACACCACCCCCTCACAGCTCATTTCCTTCCCATTGATGTTTCCTAATGCATTTGGGGTTTTCATAAAGCTGTCCCCCTCCTACTTCATCCTCTCTTTTGAATCAGGAACATACACACTCTCAGTGATGTACAAATATCTTTTAACCTAAAGATTTCCTTGCTGTGCCCATATAACATAAAAAGTGAGTACCTGACTGAGCTTTCCTCTGGTGTTGAGGAAATATAAGTAGCTGGCCAATGGCCTACACTCTGAAGTTGCTGCATTTCCTTCTTGAACGTGAGTTAGCATCCTTGCCCTCTCCCAAATTTTATCCTTGCCTTGTGCAATCTTGACCCCAAAATTTCCAGATAAAATTATATCATTTTGTATATTTGAAGTTACCTCATTTCTATTTGATGACACTTTCACATGAAAAAATATGTGGTCCTTATACTTTTCCCCCTTAAGACAAAATTTTTCTCCATGTTTTCTTTGTTTTTTTTTTTTTAAATTACTTACATACCTTTTAAAAAGAAGTAAATCTTACCATAAATTATTATTTTCATCAAATCAGAAATTATATTCATCAAGTAGAATAAGGTTCACTGGTATCTTCTAGTATATTTTATTACATTAAGAAATGAAACAAACCTTGAGAGACACCTGTAAAAAGGGAAATGGATGGACATAATAAGGCATTTTAAGCATGATGACTCCTTAATTTTGATAAATGTTTTAAAAAGAAAATTGTCTAAATTGTCAGTCAATTGTCAAATTGATTTTCATTTTAATGCTAAAGAAAATACTTCTACTTGGAAATATAGAAATGCTTTTAAAAACTCAATGAAAGGTTTTTTTTGCATATAGGTAGTTTTAAAGGCAAAATTTTAATATAGGGGACCACAGTAATATTTTCTGATATGTTTATATATAGAACAAAATAGATATATTCTGCAAGACTTCTGGAAGGCTTAAATATATAAACTAATTACTTTTAATATATGAAGGAGTGAAACAGTTCTTTTTTTTTCTGGTTTTCCTTAATTATTTATTTATTTGTTTGTTTTTAATTATACTTTAAGTTCTAGAGTACCTGTGCAGATCTTGCAGGATTGTTACATAGGTATACACATGCCAGGGTGGTTTGCTGCCTCCATCCCCCATCAACTACATTAGGTATTTCTCCCAATGTTATCCTTCCCCAATCTCCCAACCCACTGCTATCTTTCCCCTAGTCCCCATCCCCCAAGAGACCCTAGTGTATGATGTTCCCCTCCCTATGTCCATGTGTTCTCATTGTTCAACACTGACTCGTGAGGGAGAACATGCAGTATTTAGTTTTCTATTCTCGTGTCAGTTTGCTGAGAATGACGGTTTCCAGGTTCATCCATATCCCTGCGAAGGACATGAACTCATCCTTTTTTGTGGCTGCATAGTATTCCATGGTGTATATGTGCCACATTTTCTTCATCCAGTCTGTCATTGATGGGCATTTTGGTTGGTTCCCAGTCTTTGCTATTGTAAACAGTGCCACAGTGAACATACATGTGCATGTGTTTTTATAACACAACGATGTATGATCCTCTGGGTATATACCAAGTAATGGAATTGCTGGGTCAAATGGTATTTCTATTTCTAGATCCTTGAGGAATCATCACACTGTCTTCCACAATGACTGAACTAATTTACACTTCCACCAACCATGTAAAAGCATTCCTATTTTTCCATATCCTCTCCATCATCTGTTGTCTCCTGAATTTTTAATGATCGTCATTCTAACTTGCGTGAGACGGTATCCCAATGTGGTTTTGATTTGCATTTCTCTAATGATCAGTGATGATAAGCATTTTTTCATGTTTGTTGGCTGTATAAATGTCTTCTTTTGAAAAGTGTCTGTTCATAACCTTAGCCCACTTTTTGATGGGGTTGTTTGTTTTTTCTTGTAAATTTGTTTTTGTTTTTGTAGATTCTGGATATTAGCTCTTTGTCAGATGGGTAGCTTGTAAAATTTTTTTTCCCATTCTCTTGGTTGCCAGTTGACTCTAATGATTGTTTCTTTCACTGTGCAGAAGCTTTTAAGTTTAATCAGATCCCATTTGTCTATTTTGGCTTTTGTGGCCATTGTCTTTGGTGTTTTAGTCATGAAGTCCTTGCCCAGGCCTATGTCTTGAATGGTACTGCCTAGGTTTCCTTCTAGGATTTTTATGGTGTTACGTCTTATGTTTAAATATTTAATCCATCTGGAATTAATTTTTGTATAAGGTATAAGGAAGGGGTCCAGTTTCAGCTTTCTGCACACAGCTAGCCAGCTTTTCCAACACCATTTATTAAACTCCTTTCCCCATTGCTTGTTTTCATCAGGTTTGTCAAAGATCAGATGGTTGTAGATGTGTGGCATTACTTCCAAGGCCTCTGTTCTGTTCTACTATTCTATGTCTCTGTTTTGGTACCAGTACCATGCTGTTTTGAATACTGTAGACTTATAGTACAGTTTGAAGTCAGGTAGCATGATGCCTTGAGCTTTGTTCTTTTTGCTTAGGATTGTTTTGGCTATGCAGGCTCTTTTTTGGTTCCATATGAAGTAAGTTTAAGGTGTTTTTTTCCAGTTCTGTGAAGGAAGTCAATGGTAGCTTGATGGGGATAGCAAAAGAGGAAGTCAAATTGTCTATATTTGCAAATGACATGATTGTATATTTAGATGAACCCATCGTCTCAGCCCAAAATCTCCTTAATGATAAGCAACTTCAGCAAAGTCTCAGGATACAAAATCATGTGCAGAAATCACAAGCATTCCTATACACCAATAACAGAGAAAAAAGAGCCAAACTCCCATTTATAATTGCTACAAAGAGAATAAAATACCTAGTAATACAACTAACAAAGGACATGAAGGACTTCTTTAAGAACTACCAACCACTACTCAAGGAAATAAGAGAGGACACAAACAGTTGGAAAAACATTTCCTGCTCATGGTTAGGAAGAATCAATATTGTGAAAATGGCCATATTGCACAAAGATTTCTTGAAAGAGGAAATTCCAGTCTCATACTGGATATCCATTCAAATAAGTAATGATCAAATTACAAGTCAGATAAAAAATTGTCATTTTACAGAGAAAGTTTCTAGAATATCGGCAAACAAATTCTACTTTTTCTAATTAGAAGAATATAGGTCCAGAATAATTCTAAGGGAAAATATACCATTTTACCAGACGTGGCTTAAAAAATAAACAATGAGAATAGAAGATAATTAGGGAAGAGAATGAAAATATTGGAAAGAAAATGCCTTTGAAATCTCCAGCCTGAATGTTAGATAGATGAGTTCAATCTAACTTTCCTAAAGCTGCCTTATTCACATCCTATACTGTATAATTCTGAGTAAGAAATAAGGTATCAACAACATTTTCAAAAGCTAATGTAAGTGAACCAAAACTTTATTTTTAACCTCCCCAATTTCTATTATAAACTAAAATGCAAAAAATTATAAGAAAATTAACAAGGATATCCATGACTTGAACTCAGACCCAGAACAAGTAAACTTAATAAACATTTATAGAACTCTCCACCTCAAATACACAAAACGTACATTCTTATCAGTACCACATCACACCTACTCTAAAAGTGACTACATAATTGGAAGTAAATCACTCCTCAGCAATTGCATAGCATTTCACAGGTTTAAATGAAATATTGGTTGGCTGCTTGTTTGTTATTTTCCTCCCTTATTCCTTCCTGTCTCCGTTGTTAAGCACACTTATTGGCATCAAAGAGGTTTTCAGTACCCATTTTTAGACTGCATTCTAGCCTGGGCAATAAAGCAAGACTCCTGTTCTCTCTCCTCTTTCTTTCTCTCTTTCATTCTTTTTTTCTTTCGTTCTCTCTTTCATTCTTTTTCTTTTTTTCTCTCTTTTTTCCAAAAAAAAAAGGTTGGCCTCTCCTCCCCTCTCTCTCTTGCTCCCTCTCTCAGCAGGTGATGTGCCCTTCTGCCTTCCAGCATGACTGTAAACTTCCTGAAGGCTTCACTAGAAGTTGAGCATTTGCTGGCACCAGACTTCTTATATACTCTATAGAACCATGAGTCAAAATAAGCCTCTTTATAAATTACCCAGTGCCAGTGATGCTTTTTAGCAACTCAGACTGAACCAACAGAAGGGTGGGGGTGGGGGTGGCGGATACTGTGCATGGATTCCTCCAAGAAGTACAGACTCAGTCAAATTTAGTTATCCATTCTCAGTGTTTCTGTGGCATGCCAGGCTAATCTCTGCCATGACACCCACCACATTCTGTTATAATTATTGAGTCCTTTGCTGTATCCCCCTTGGAAGATAAGCTTTTCTGAGGCTGGTGACTGTATCTAGTTGTCTTCGTCCTCCTCAAAGGAAGCCTTATTTGCAGAACTGATGCTTCCCTGAGAAAGAAGGAATTCCATGAGTGGAAAACAGCCTCACCTCCTCCCCAAGTGTCTCTATCTTATCCATGGTAATTACCTGTCATATAAATTTTGAACTTGTCTAGGCAATTCTCACTATCATGTAAGCCAATTCCTTTCCATATCTATTTCTCTGTGTCTCTCTGTATGTTTGTCTGTAAAAAAAATTTTAAGTTAAATATTAAGAAAATATATTCATTAGTACATTAAAATAATTACTTGTAATCAAGTGGCATTAATTTCAGAAATTCAAGGCTAATTTAAAAATAAATGTAAATTGTAAACATCCAAATGGTACATAAGGGAGGGTTTGAAGACTAGCTCAATTACATCTTGGATGTTTAACCTTGTCAAGTTAATGAAATGTGCCATGTCTCACTTTTTAAATCCATATTATCAGGCTAATATTACCTATCTCAGATAAATTTTATGAAGATTTAGGTTGGAAATTATTACTTAAACGTTTACAACAGTGCCCAGAAAATTGTAGGAGTTCATAATTTCTTACCTATAATTTGAACTAGCATTAATTTTTGCAGTTATTTTATTTATTGAAAAAATGTTTTTAAAAATTCAACATATTAATATATCCTTGGAGAAGTATAGACAATATGAGCTGGAAAGGCATTACATAAAATGTAATTTATTTATATTGATACAGATTATAAAGCTGAAACTAATCATCTATAGTACATTATTGCTAAAATATACTTATTATTCTTTACTCCATCATCCCCATTCATGCAATTCTCCTGTCCATAGGACAATATATTTTAAACATCCATATATACATAGAGGAAGGGAGGATGATGAAGAACAGTTTAGAATCCCATCATCTCAGCCCCAAATCTCCTCAATCTGAGAAGCAATTTCAGCAAAGTCTCAGGATACAAAATCAATGTGCAATAATCACAAGTATTTCCATACACCAATAACAGACAAAAAGCCAAATCATCACTGAACTCCCATTCATGACTGCTACAAAGAGGATAAAATACCTAGTGATACAACTTACAAGGGATGTGAAAGACCTCTTCAAGGATAACTACAAACCACTGCTCAAGGAAATAAGAGAGGACACAAATGAATGAAAAAATATTCCATGCTCCTGGATAGGAAGAATCAATATCATGAAAATGGCCATACTGCCCAAAGTAATTTATAGATTTAATGCTATTTCCATCAAGCTACTGTCCGACCTACCCTCTGCGGGAAGACTGAGCTCGTTTGGAAAAAACCGGACCGCAGGCTAGAGGAAATTCCTTAAGTTCAGGCTTTATTGAGAGGAAAGAGCCTCTGGGCAGACCAGCCGGGAGGAAGAGGAGAATGGCCGTGCTGCTCAGAGGGGCAGGGTTGTTTTATAGGGGGCTGAAGGGCTGGGGTGTGGGGAAGCCAAAAGCCGAGGTGGTGGGCAACTGTTGGTCAGTTTGAACTGCTGGGCGGGAAGCTGGGCAGTGGGAAGCTGGGCGGCGGGAAGCTGGGTGGCTGGAAGCTGGGCAGCGGGAGGGCTAGGGCCGGTATGTAAAGTGAGAGATAAGGGAGCCTCTTTGTGGGGGAGGGAAAGAGAGAGAGAGAGAGAGAGTTTTCGCGGTAGGGGCAGAGTTTTCCAAACATTCCCGACTCCTTAAAGAAAAGAAAAAGAGGGGGTCAGGGGTGTCGGTTGTCTCTCTGGCTACTTCCTGCTGACAAGGGTCGACGGGGGGTTCTGAAGAGGTCTCTTTTCTTAAGGAGCCTGGATGTTCGAGGAGAGGTCTGTTTCTTGCACTCGTTCAGGGTAGGGTTGGAGCAGCATCTGGTGGATGGTGACTCCAGTCAGTTCTTGAAAGCGCTGCTGTAGGAACTGTAGAAAGCAAGGAGCAATAAGTAAGATTAGGCAAACGGCTACTAGGGGCCCAAGCAATGGGGACAAGAGGGTATACATAGAGGGAGACCACCACGCTGTGGCTTCAGCCGAGAACTTCTGACTCTGCAGGTTAGTTTTGAGTTTCTGGAGGCTCTCGATTCGGGTTTCTACTAGGCCGGATTCATTGATGTAGTAACAGCACTCTTCCTGTAGGAAGATACAGGTCCCTCCTCGTTCAGCAGTGAGCAGGTCCAGGGCTCTTCGGTTCTGCAAGGCAACTTGGGCAACTGAGGTGATCTGTCATTGGAGTGATGCTAAAGACTCAGTAGAGTCATCAATAGCTGCTTGGAGTTGTGAGGTCAGTCGGGCTATGGCCAGGTGAGAGTGGACTAGTGCCCCTCCTCCTAATCCTGCTGCAAGTGCTGAACCAGCAAGGGAGACTCCAACGGCAATGGGTAGGAAGGCAGCTCGTCGGGTGCAGCGATGGGGAGTTTGCAGCATCTGGAATTCGGCTGGGGAATATATAGTGAGTCAAGGGACTAGGGTTACCGGGAGGCATAAAAGAGATGAGGAAAGGCCAATGTAGAGAGTTTTTGTTAAGGTCTTGTTACACCCGAAAAACATTCCTCGTGGGGATTACTAAAAAGGAGTGGGTGAATGGAGTGGAGTTATATGAGCACATGAGTGGTGGGGTTTGGCAGGGGATACTCGGGGTCCCATCGATTCCCATGACTAAGACCTGGGAAGGGGTGAGATGGCCAGAATAAGAAGGAAGTGCGGAGTAGGTAGCCCCCATGTCTTGTGACCCTAGGCTTGGCGAGGGTAACTGGAGTCGGAAAGCCAGGGCCCCGCTAGTCATCTAGCAGCCCTAGTAGACTGGGGAACGGAGCTCCCTCGGAGGTCGGCTCCTGGCAAGCAGGCTCCTCCCTACTGAGGGTGACCGCTGGCTGCGTAACGCCAGTGTTTCTGTTTTGAGGAACCAGCACCCTGGGGAAGCTGGGGCAGTCTGACTTCCAGTGTCCCGGGAGCCAACAGATAGGGCAAGGCTTAGTTGGTGGCCGTGGTTGTGGATAGGCTTGGGACCAGTGTCCTTCCTTTCCACATTTGAAACATGCCCCTGGAGGGGCATGGGTTTCGGCTTTGGGCTTCTGGTTCCCTGCCAGCCTTAGAGCCGCCACTAGGGCTTGGGTCTGGAGGGCAGCCTTCTGCTTCATGCGAGTTTGGCGGGCAGCCTCAGCCGCATCTTCCCTGGCATTGAATACTTTAAAGGCCATTTTTACCAGGTCTTGGATGGGAGTCTCTGGCCCCTCTTCTGCTTTCTTTAGTTTCTTTCTTATGTCGGGTGCTGATTGGGAGATTAAATGGGAGGCTAATACAGTGGCCCCGTTTTGGGAGGCTGGATCTAGTCGAGTGTACCGGACTAGGGCTTCTTATGTTTGAGTGAGGTATTGGAATTCTTTAATATAGGTGGACGGGTTGGCTGAGAAGGATCCTAAACGTTTCTCAATTTGGGACAGGTCTTGGAGTGAGAAAGGAACATGGACCCTGATTAAACCTTCTGCACCTGCTACTTCTCGGAGTGGGGCCAGGATAGCTGGCTGGTGGGAGCGGGTGTGGGCTGCCACCGGAGAGGCAAGAGGAAGTGTGGCCTCTGAGGGAGGAGGCTCGGAGGAAGTAGAGGGAGAGCGAGGCATGGCCTCTGAGGTAGGAGGTGCAGAGGGAGTGGGGGAAGGGCGTGCCGTTGATGGCGACTGGTTGCTGAGATTGGCAGGAGAGGACAGATGTTCAGGCAGATCCTCCAGTGAGGAGTAGGGAGGGGGAGAGGTAGTGGAGGAAGATTTATGGGGGGTTAGAGATAAGAGGATTTGGTAGGTGGAGCAGGAAGAACATAGGTCGGGGTGGGTACGGAGGTCCCAAAAAGCCTGGATGTAAGGAATTTCATTGTCCTTGCCCACGCAGCGACAAAAATTGTGGAGATCTCGGAGGGTGTTGAAATCAAAAGTGCCAGTTGGGGGCCAATGTGACTGGTTACTGAGTTTGTATTGGGGCCAAGCCACGTGGGACAGGAAAATAAGCTTTTTCTTTCTGAGGGTTTGGGAATATCCCAATTTGGTAAAATTTCGCAGCAAGCACCCGAGGGGGGTGCTCAGAGGTATTTTGGACTCCGAATTTCCCATGGCAGGCGCAGCTACAGACCCTCCGGCGCGGATGGGCAGATGCAACGAAAAGGCGTCCCCGTTTGTTGCAAATTCCCCGGAGTACAGAAAGGGAAGCGGTCAGAGGGGCGTCCCCCATCTGGCGGCTGTCCCTCGGAAGGCTCCTGGAGCCGGAACGGAAGACTACCTTGGCTCGGCCGAGACTAGGCAAGGAGTCCGTGCGGAACGCCGGAGAGGAAGCAACTTCACCGTGCTGTAGGAAGAGGAGACGGGAAGCGGGGGAAGGCAAAGCAAGAAAAACTTGGCTTACCTTAATCGGAACATGGAGGTGGCAGGGCCAGTGTTGGGTAGGTCGGGGAGGGGGTTGTGGCCGGGCCAACGGCCCCAGCTCCCGGGTTTCCAGCACCATTTGTCCGACCTACCCTCTGCGGGAAGACTGAGCTCATTCGGAAAAAACCGGACCGCAGGCTAGAGGAAATTCCTTAAGTTCAGGCTTTATTGAGAGGAAAGAGCCTCCGGGCAGACCAGCCGGGAGGAAGAGGAGAATGGCTGTGCCGCTCAGAGGGTCAGGGTTGTTTTATAGGGGGCTGAAGGGCTGGGGGGTGGGGAAGCCAAAAGCCGAGGAGGTGGGCAACTGTTGGTCAGTTTGAACTGCTGGGCGGGAAGCTGGGCGGCGGGAAGCTGGGCGGCGGGAAGCTGGGCGGCGGGAGGGCTAGGGCCAGTATGTAAAGTGAGAGATAAGGGAGCCTCTTTGTGGGGGAGGGAAAGAGAGAGAGAGAGAGAGCTTTCGCGGTAGGGGCAGAGTTTTCCAAACAGCTACCATTGACTTTCTTCACAGAATTTGGAAAAAAAACTACTTTAAATTTCATACAAAACCAAAAATAAGCCTGCAAGACAATCCTAAGCAAAAAGAAAAAGCTGGAGGCATCACACTACCTGACTTCAAACTATACTACATGGCTATAGTAACAAAAATAGCATGGTACTGATACCAAAACAGATATATAGACTAATGGAACAGAACAGAGGCCTCAGAAATAAAACCATACATCCACAACCATCTGATCTTTGACAAATCTGAGAAAAACAAGCAAGGAGGAAAGGATTTCCTATTTAATATACAGTGGTGAAAACCTGGCTAGCCATATGCAGAAAGCTGAAACAGGATCCCTTCATTTCACCTTATACAAAAATTAACAAGAGAGACTAAAGACTTAAATGTAAGACCTAAAGCCATAAAAACCCTAAAAGAAAACCTAGGCAATACCATTAAGGACATAGGCGTGGACAAAGAATTCATGACTAAAACACCAAAAGAAATGACAACAAAAGCCAACACTGACAAATGAGATCTAATTAAACTAAAGAGCTTCTCTACAGCAAAAGGAACTATCATCAGCATGAACAGGCAACCCCCACAATGGGAGAAAAATTTTGCAAGCTATCTATGTAACACATTTATCCAGAATCTACAAAGTTCTTAAACAAATTTACAAAACAAAACAAAAAACAACAACCCCATCAAAAAAGTGGGCTAAGGATATGAACAGACACTTCTCAAAGGAAGACATTTATGCAGCCAACAAACATATTTTAAAAAGCTCATTATTACTGGTTATTAGAGAAATACAAATCAAAACCACAATGAGATACTATCTCATGCCAGTTAGAAGGGCAATCATTAAAAAGTCAGGAAACAACAGATGCTGGAGAGGATGTGGAGAAATAGGAACGCTTTTAAACTGTTGGTGGGAGTGTAAATTAGTTAAATCATTGTGGAAGACAGTGTGGTGATTCCTCAAGGATCTAGAACTAGAAATACCATTTGACCTAGCAATCCAATTACTGGGTGTATTTCCAAAGTATTACACATCATTATATTATAAAGGCACATGCACGTGTATGTTTACTGCAGTATTATTCACAATAGCAAACATTTGGAACCATCCCAAATGCCCATAAGTGATAGATTGGATAAAGAAAATGTGGCATATATATACCATGGAATACTATGAAGCCATAAAAAAGGATACATGTCCTTTGCAGGGACATGGATGAAGCTGGAAATCATCATTCTCAGAAAACTGACACAGAACAGAAAACCAAATACCACATGTTCTCACTCATATGTGAGAGTTGAACAATGGGAACAGATGGACTCAGCAGGGGAACATCACACACTAGGGTCTGTTGAGGGGTGGGGAGCTAGGGGAGGGATAGCATAAGGATAAATACCTAATGTAGTTAATTGGTTGACAGGAGCAGCAAACCACCATGACACGTGTATACGTATGTAATAAACCTGCATGTTCTGCATATGTATCCCAGAACTTAAAATACAATAATAAAATAATAATAATAATGTCAAATGTATGCAAAAAAGAAGCTCGTCACATCTCTGTCCACATTCCTTTGACCCACAGAACTCAGCTACCTGATCTCACCTAAAAATATGAAGAATAATAAATGTAATGTGACCAGAAAGAAACTAATAAAATGTTAGTGATCACTAATGAGTGTCTATGATATACACCCACTGATGCACATTCAGGTTTCTTTACAAGTTTGTTAATATCACCAAGTGTAAATTATGTCATTTTTCATGTATGAGAATACATTTCTAAGATAATATCCTAGAAGCAGAACAAAAATTTTAAAAATATTTATCTCTAAATTAGCCTCTGTCTTTTTAAACAAAATTATGGTCTCAAGAGTATTTTATCAAATTTATTTTGCTTCATAATTTTGTCATCACAGTTTGTTGTTAAATTTTTGGATCTTTGCTAATCTGATACATTGGTATAACACGTATCAGTTCTATTAAATTTGTATACCTTTTATTATAAAGGAGATTGATTGAGCATCTTAGAATGTGCAAGATTTTTTAATTTATCTTTCCTTTTCTATAAACTTTGTTCATGCCATTGTATATGGTAAAAAGGTGTTGATGATTTTTTTTTATGTATTCATAGGTGCACTTTATGCATTAGAAAATGCCCTTCATATTAGGAAATGCAAATACTTTCCCAGTTGTTAATAAATATTATATGTTACCTTTTTATTGATGTATACTTTAGAGAAAAGTCTACAAATCTTAGTGTGCAGGTGAGTAAATATGTACAAACAGAACATACATGTAAAGCTAGCATCCAAAACAAGAAACAGAACTATAGGAGAATCTCCTAACCCACTTTTACTCACCTTGCATTCTCTACTCACTTTCCAAAGATAACTATAATAGTCTACATTTTACATATCATATATTTATTTTTCAAGTTTTTAAAATTTACAAAATTTGAATCAGTCAATATATAATTTTTATATCTTTTGTATTTCATATTACATTTGCAATATTATATATGTAGTATTATTTTAAATATTCTTCCATGAGATTTTGTATGGCAATTAATTATTATTACTGTATAATATTCCATTATATAAATTACTATGACATAGAGTATATATATTTTAAATCATATTATTAGAAACTGCCAAAAAGTTCCACTATGTGATTTTACAGTTTTATATTATGACTTATCAGGCACAATAGTTATTCTCTTTCAATAAAATGGACATTGCTAAAATTTTAAATTGTAGTTGTTTTGTTGAGTATGTAATAATATGTTACTGAAAATTTGCATTCCCTTGGTTAATAATAGATGATGGATATCTCTTCAGATGTTTATTGGTTTTTATTGATATTTTAACATTCAATTCTTCTCTCATTTAAGACTTTTGACCATTTTTCTGCTTGGTTGTCTTATTTTCATATGGATTTATTTGAAATCTATAAATTCTCAGTGTAAGTCCTTGGTTGTAATATACATACTATGAATATTTTTTTCTGTCTACATCAATTTCATTTTCACTTTTAATGGTAATTTTAAATGAGCAGAAATTCTTAACCTCAGTGTGGTACATACTGTTATTTTCTCCTTTACAATTTGTCTTTCATGTCCTGCTCAATAAATCTGTGATTTTTCTATGGTCATCAAGAGGTTCGTTAGTTTTCTTGTTTATTTAATTTTCTCTAGGCAGGGGTCTTGCTATGTTGCCCATTCTGGGGTAGTGGTTAGTCACAGGAACCATAAAAGTGCACGGCAGCCTGAAATACTTAGCCTCAGGCATCTTTCTCTCTAGGATTCAGACTATTTGAAACTACAGGGGGACACCTGTTTTCTCCTTAAGATTTTATTTTATTTTTTAAATTTAGATCTGAAATCCATCTGGAATTGAATTTTTATGTACATGTGAGATAGGCTCAAATACATATATATTTTACATATAAATTCCCAACTGACCCAGCACCATTTATTGAAAAGACTACCTTAGTGACACTTTCTATTTTTTAAACTCTATTCCAGTCCATAGGTCTATTTGTGTAACTTATGAATCAATTTTACATGTACATACTATTACAGTATACATATATTATGGTTTTATAATCAGGTTGATACATGATGTAAACCCTTCAATGTTGTATTATTTAAGATTATTGTGACTATTTGTGACCATTTTGATTTTCATATGAATTTTAGAAATAGCTTGCCAATTCCCATAGAAAAAGCCCCTTTGAAATTTGATTAAATCCATCATATCTATAGATCAATTTAGAAAGGATGAATAGATTAAAAATATTGAATCTTTTAACATATGAAGATTGTATATTCTTTCACTTAGCTTTTTAAAAAAATTTCCCTCAATTATAATGTATTCCTTATAATATGGAGATCTTGAATAGCATATTAAATATATGCTTGATTTTTTTGGTTGGTTGGTTATCAAGTCTTTTTAGATTTCAAGTTCTATTTGTTTATTTGCTGTATATGCAAGTGCAATTAATTATTGGTTCTTGACTTTTTATCTTGAATAATTATTGGTCATTAAATTTGTTGAATTAACTTGAATGCTAATAGCTGTCTTTAGATTATTTTGAATTTTCTTCCTACATATATGATATTACTGCATTAGGAAAATTTTATTACTTATTTTTCAGTCCTTTTGATTTTATTTATTTTTTTACTGGGGGAGATGGTTTCACTCTGTCACCTAGGCTGAAGTGCAAAGGTGCAATCTTTTTTTTTTGAGATGGAGTTTCGCTGTTGCTACCCAGACTGGAGTGCAATGGCACGATCTTGGCTCACCGCAACCTCTGCCTCCTGGGTTCAAGCAATTCTCCTGCCTCAGCCTCCCGAGTAGCTGGGACTACAGGCACGCACCACCATGCCCAGCTAATTTTTGTATTTTTAGTAGAGACGGGGTTTCACCATGTTGACCAGGATGGTCTCGATCTCTTGACCTCGAGATCCACCCGCCTCGGCCTCCCAAAGTGCTGGGATTATAGGCATGAGCCACCTCACCCGGCCAGGTGCAATTTTAGCTCACTGCAACCTCTGTAACCTTAAATACCTTAACCTAAGAGGTCCTCCAGAGTAGGATCAGCCTCCAGAGTAGCTGGGACTACAGGCATACACAAACACACTTGACTAATTTTTTTCAATTTTATGTAGAGATGGGTGTCTAGCTTTGTTGCCCACACTGGTCTTGAATCCCAGGCCTTAATCCTCCTTCTGTGGCCTCCCAAATTTTTGGGATAAGAGGACCTTCTAAAATTATCTTTCTTGTTTTCTTTTTTGTTTCCCCACTGGTTACTTTTTCTACTACATTATTGAATAGATGTTATAGTACACTGCCGTACTTTTCTCAGGGACAAATGTCTCAATATTTCATGATTATCTATATTTGTTATAGGAATTCTGTTGAAATTTTTTCAATTAAAAATGTTTCACTCTATCTTTGTTTTCTACAATGTTTATCATGAAGTGGTGTTGATTATTATCAAATACTTTTTCTACAGTTTATTTAAAGATCAACTATATATTTTCTTTTAATATTAGTGTAATGAACTAATTTAAATAATTGTCAAATAGTAAAACCCCTTACATTTCTGAAATAAACTTATTTGGTTGGACTGCAATTTATTGACCAACCTTTCTGTGTCTGTCATTTTAAATAGTTATTTCAAAGAACCCTCATTTGGCTTTGTAGATGTTCTCTTACATACATTTTTGCCTATTTAATTAATTTCTACTTTTATTTTTATTATTACCATCTATATTTTAATGTTTATTTTGCAGTTATTTTCTAGCATTTGAGATGACATGACAAATTAGAACAAGATCAATGATTTTCAGATTTTTTTTTTTTTGAGACGGAGTCTAGTCTATACTCCAGTCTATCACTCAGGCTGAAGTACAGTGGTGCAATCTTGGCTCACTGTAACCTCCACCTCCATGTTCAAGCATTTCTTCCCATGTCAGTCTCCTGAGTAGCTGGGATTACAGGCACCTGCCACCATTCCTGGTTAATTTTTGTAATTTTTTTTGTAGCGATAAGGTTCCATCATGTTGGCTAGGCTGGTCTTGAACTTCTGACCTCAGGTGATCTGTCCACCTCAGCCTCCCAAAGTGCTGGGATTACAGGCATGAGCCATTGTACCTGCATTTAAGATTACATTTCTCCTCTGATCACTTTTTATCTGCATCCCTCGAGTTACGTTTTTATTATCATTCAGTATAAAATATTTTATAATTTAACTTCTATTTGTATTTGAACCATATATAATATATATGAGCATGTTTGTCTGAAAATTAAGTAATATGCATATGCATCATATAAGATTCAAATTATTGACCTTTAATTTAATTCCACTGAGTTAGTTATTGACCTTATTTAATTCCACAGAGATCATAAGGCTCACTCTGAATTAATTTAATCATGTGAGATTTGTTTAGGCTTTCTTTATCCCATCACTTATGGTTAGTTTTGGTAAAATTTCATGTGCTGTTAGAAAGTTTGTGAATTCTAACTCTTAGCTTCATTATACAAACAGGTGTTGATATGTCAAAGTTGTTTAAGTCATTTGTACACTTAGTAGATTTTAGTGTTTGTTCAATCAGCTCTTGTGTTATGTTCAAAATTTTCACTATGCTTGTGGATAATTATGTTTATCTTTTTAGTTATGTCCATTTTTGCTTTATATGTTTGAATCTATTTTATTTTCTAAATATGAATTTAGGATTATATATCTTCCAGCTTGATTGACTTCTTTATCAAATCTCAAATTTCCTTTCGATATTTCTGACTGAAACAATTTTTCCTCTAGTTGAAAATTTTGGCAGTATTTCTTTTCATGCAGGCCTTTGGTATGTGTTTATTTGACAGTGTATTTATTGCCTTTATTCTTAAAAGGTATTTTTAGTAAACTTGGTACTCTACAGTAACCGAATTTTTTTCACAGCACTTCAAATATGTCATTTCAATGTGTTTGTTCTTGTTTTAAATCAAGTTTATTAAGATGCAATTTACATATAACAAAATTTACACATTTTGAATGCACAGTTTAGTGAATTTTGACCAACTCACATACCCATGTAACCACTACTCTAATCAAGATATATAATATATCCAACACCACTGAAGTTTCCCTTATGGTCTTTCACAGCTACTCACTTCCAAGTCCTTGGCTTCAGATACCACAGAACACATTTCTGTCATCATAAATTGGTTTTTGTTTTTTCTAAAACTTCATATACTTAAAATCACACATTATATAATCCATTGTATTTGGCTTCTCTTGGTTAACAAATAATTTCTGAAGTTCTGCTAAAATATATGGTAGCATGTATTAGTAGTATATTTATTTATATATTTATTTATTGCTCTTGTTATATTATACCACAAATTGGTCATCCATTTATTTGTTGTTGAACACCTGGGTTACTCAGTATTTTTTATTATTTATAAAGCTAGTATGAGATCCATGTAGAAGTCTTGTGTAGTCATTTATTTTCATTTCTATAGGAAAATTCTTAGGCATATAATTTCTTAGTGTAATCATAAGTAAATATTTAATTTTATGAGAAGTGGCAAGCTTGTAAAGAGTTTGTTTTTAGTTTGTTTCTTTGTTTTACAATTCTTACTAGCTAAGTATGAGAGTTCTGGTTACTCCTAACCCTTCAGTCTTCTTCATTTAATTCCAATGATTTCTAATTTACTTTAAAAGTCTTCTACCTTCATTATATGAAGAATATTGTTTACATTCTAAACACTTGAAGATTATCTGGATATTTTCCTGTTAATGATTTCTTATTTAATTTTGTTTTGGTAGAGAACATACTTCGATGTGAATCATCTTAAATTTTTTGAGACAAAATTTAATTTTCAGTACAAGGCCCATCTCTGTTAATCTTCCATGGATTCTTGTTGGGTAGAATATGATTATCTATCTATCTATCCATCTATCTATGCAACTATCTATCAATTAATCAGAGAAGTCTCCAACAGACTTATCTGATTTTCTCTCAATATTTTATATCAAATTTTTTTTGAGACAGAGTCTTGCTCTGCAGCCCAGCTGGAGTGCAGTGGCATGATCTCAGCTTACTGCAACCTTTGCCTCCCAGGTTCAAGTGATTCTCCTGCCTCAGCCACCTGAGTAGTTGGGACTACAGACGTATGCCACCATGCCCAGCTAACTTTTTTGTATTTAGTTGAGGCGGTTTTTCACCATCTTGGCCAGGATGGTCTCGATCTCATGACCTTGTGATCCTCTTGTCTCAGCCTCCCAAAGTGCTGGGATTACCGGCGTGAGCCACCTCACCCGACCTATCAATTTTTTATGGAAGTTATCGAACTGAAATTATGGGATTATTTTTCTATTTATGCTTTCAGTTCTATAAATTTTTCTTCAGGCATGTTGAAGCTCAGTTAAGTGCATGTACCTTTAAGATTTTTATGATCCTCTAGATAAGTTGACTCCTTTGTCATTATGAAATGACTGACTTTATCTCTAATATTCTTAGATATTACACAATTATTGCCACTATATATTTTTTATGATTAAGGTATTCATACCTTATGATTTTTCGGTATTTCCATTTTAGCCTTTACTTTTATTCATATAAAGTTGGTGTACTTATAAACAGCATAAAATTGAGTCATATGGTTTTAGTCTCTCTGATAGTATCTTTTAATAGGAATGACTATACTATTTACATATTTTTAAAACATTGTCTTGATATGTAAGAGCTGTGCATATTTTGCAACTACATGTGATATTTTGCTACATGTATAAAATGTGTTACAGTCAAATCAGGCTAATTGGAATCACCAAATATATTTGGATTTAAATCTACCTTCTTCATAGGACTTTTCTATTTGTCCACATTATTTTTTTCACTGTCTCCTGCTATTTAATAAAATAATTTGTTAGGTAAGTCTGAAGCATTGTCAAGTCTAGGACTGCTTTTTTATCCACTATTTCAGTAAGCCTTCTTGAGTATTCTACCTAATATTCTATAAATTAAGAATTTTTTCTCAGTCTGGCTGGTTGGAACAGGCAATATTCCTGGCTTTCTTGAGTGTTGGGCACTGCTTCCTTTCATCCTTCCAGATGGTTCTTTCTCCCAGCTCTGGATATTTTCCTCACACTCATTAGCTGATCAGTTTTTTCTTAAATAATTGATGGGGACCTTCTGTAGATGTCTGGAATTCTCTCTGTATGCAGCTCTCTTTGGTACTCCATCTTGTAAACTGTAACTTCCTTGGTCTCTCTGCACTCTCACCTCTGTTTCCATATGGATACTCCTTTTTGTATCTTGGCTTAGAATTTTTCTCATGGCATTCAAAGACCTATAGTAATCATAGAACTTATCTTTTTTATTTTCTACTTTGCAGATTCATTGTCCATTATTAACTTATGTCCACTATTTTTTTATTGTTTCAGGCAAGGTAGGACATTCAGTACCTGTTTCTTATCTGGATGTAAAGTTGAAATCTATAAATACAGTTTGGAGTAAAAATTGAGCATACTTATTTTAGTCAGAGTTTCAACAGGAAGTGGATGGCAAATTATATCTAAAAAATGTGAAGAGTGGTTATATCCAAGGGGTAGGGATATTTAGAGAGGTTTAGTGGTCTATATGGAAAACCACAAAAAACAGTATAAAAATTCCAGTTTTTTTGGAGCAGAGCTGTTATTAACCCTAGTCTTTTGAGTCTAGGACCAAAATGCTTAATAGAACTCTAAAAAAGAAGGCCAAGGGAGCTCCTTTGAAAGAATCCACAAGCTGAGATGACTCTGAGGAGAGGCTCTGGGGAAAAACACTCACCTTATTTGCTTCCTTCCTTCTTTTCTTTGTATTGTTAATTCCAGGTTAACTTTTCTACATACTATTGTACTAGCTTACTACATCAACCAAGTAATGCTTTTTTAATGCTCATTAAACTAGAAATTACTTCTGTTAATATTTGTATTATTTCTTTTAAGAAAAGGCTTCTTTTTATGAAGGGCTTACCCAGTATCAAATTTAGATGTTAGTTTTCCATTCTTAAAAAATTCAAGATCAATACTTAATTCACTTTATTGCTTAGTAAACTATCAATTATTTTAGTTTCTAATTCAATATTTACTGTATGCGAACAATAAAACACTTTATACAGTATCTTAACATTTTAAAATATAAATTGCAGAGAATATATTTAGGCCAGTTTTTGATATCTTAAATACTGCAAAACCCAAGAAATATTGTTCAAATGACACATTACTTATTTAAATCAGTCAACGACTATAGATGTTATTTACTGTGTTTAAAATAGAACAGATGGCTTTTATTACATTAAGGTATGTCCTTTGTATGCTGATTTTGCTGAAGGTGTTAATTATAAAGGGATGCTGGATTTTGTCAGTGTTTTTTCTGCACCTATTAAGGTGATCATGTGATTTTGTATTTAATTCTGTTTATGTGGTATATCACATTTATTGACTTGGGTATGTTAAATCATCCCTGGTATGAAAACCACTTGATCATGGTAGATTATCTTTTTGATATATTATTGGATTCAATTAGGTAGTATTTTGGTAAGGATTTTAGCATTTATTTTCTGCTCTGTAGTTTTCTTTTTTGGTTGTGTCCTTTCCTGGTTTTCGTATTAGGATGATGCTGGCTTCACAGAATGAGTTAAGGAGTGCTTCCTCTTTATCTTGTGGAATAGTGTCAAAAGGATTGGTACCAATTACTCTTCGAATGTCTGATATAATTCTTCTGTGAATCTGCCTGGTTCTGGACTTTCTTTTGTTGTTGGTAATTTTTAAATTGCCATTTCAATCTTGCTGCTTGGTATTGGTCTGTTCAGGGTATGTAATTCTTCCTGATTTAAGCTAGGAGGATATTATTTTTCCAGGAATTTGTTCATCTCTTCTAGGTTTTCTAGTTTATGTGCATAAAAGTGTTCATAGTAGCTTTGAATGATCTTTTGTATTTCAGTGGTGTCAGTTGTAACATCTCCTATTTAATTTCTCAGTGAGATAATTTGAATTTTCTCTCTTCTTTTTTTTTGGTTAACTTTGCTAATGAATCAATTTTATTCATCTTTTCAAAGAAGCTTTTCGGGTTTTTTTGTATTTTTTTTTGTTTTGATTTCATTTAGTTCTGCTCTGATTAAAAAAAAAATCACCAATGCAATCAATTGGAAACACATCCCATGCTCATGAATCAGTAGAATGAATATTGTGAAAGTGAATATACTGCCAAAAGCAATCTACAAATTCAACACAATCCCCATCAAAATACCACCACCATTCTTCACAGAATTAGGAAAAACAATTCTAAAATTCATGTGGAACCAAAAAACAGCCTGCATAGCCAAAGCAAGACTAAGTAAAAAGAATAAATCTGGAGGCATCACATTATCTGATTTCAAACCATACTTTAAGGCCATAGTTCCAAAAACAGCATGGCACCGGTATAAAGATAGCCACATAGACCAATGGAACAGAATAGAGAACCCAAAAATAAACCCAAATTCTAATAGTCAACTGATCTTCGACAAAGAAATAAAAATCATAAAGGGGAAAAGGACATCCTTTTCAACAAATGGTGCTGGGATAACTGGCTAGCCACATGTAGGAGAATGAAACTGGATCCTCATCTCTCACCTTATACAAAAATCAACTCAAGATGTATTAGGGATTTAAACCTAAAACACAAAAGTATAAAAATTCTGGAAGTTAACATTGGAAAAAACCCTTCTAGACATTGGCTTAAGCAAGGATTTCATGACCAAAAACCCAAAAGCAAATGCAATAAAAACAAAGGTAAATAGCTGGGACCTAATTAAACTAAAGAGCTTTTGCAAGGCAAAATGAACAGTCAGCGGAGTAAAAAGACAACCCACAGAGTGGGAGAAAATCTTTACAATCTATAGATCTGACAAAGGACTAATATCCAGAATCTACAACAAACACAAACAAATCAGTAAGAAAAGCTACAAACAATCCCCACAAAAAGTGGGCTACGGACATGCATAGACAATTCTGAAAAGAAGATTTACAAATGGCCCACAAACATATGAAAAAATGCTCAACATCACTAATGATCAGGGAAATGCAAATCAAAACCACAATGCAATAATACCTTACTCCTGTAAGCATGGTCACAGTCAAAAAATCATAAAACAGTAGATGCTGGCACAGATACGGCCATCAGGGAACCCTTTAACACTGCTGGTGGGAATGTAAACTAGTAGAGCCACTGTGAAAAACAGTGTGGAGATTCCTTTAAGTACTAAAAGTAGAACTACCATTTGATCCAGCTATCCCAGTACTGGATATCTACCCAGAAAAAAAGAGGTCATTATTCAAAAAAGATACTTGCACACACATGTTTACAGCAGCACAATTCAGAATTGCAAAGTGGTGGAACCAACCCAAATGCCCATTGATTAGTGAGTGGATAAAGAAACTCTGAAATGTATATGTTTATTATATATATGAGATATATATCTGTTTTATATATATATATATATATATATGATGAAATACTATTTCCTTTGGAATAAAAAAAACAATAACTACATATATGTATGTATATACACACACAGATATTTACACATATATATAACTGTGAGATATATATATATAATGAAATACTACTCAGACATAAAAAGGAATGAATCAATAGCATTTGCAATGAAATAGATGAGATCGGAGACTATTATGCAAAGTGAAATAACTCAGGAATGGAAAACCAAACACTAAATGTTCTCACTGATACGTGAGAGCTAAGCTATAAAGATGCAAAGGTGTAAGAATAATACAATGGATTTGGGGGACTTGGAAGGAAGAGCAGGAGGGAGGAAAAGGATAAAAGACAACAAATATGCTGGAGTGTATACTGTTCAGATGATGGGTCCACCAGGATCTCACAAATCACCACTAAAGAACTTAACCATGTAACCATATACCACCTGTACCTCAATAACTTATAGAAAAAAAAAGAACAGAATAGAAAACAGGTGAAGTTTTGCTTATTTACTTGTTAGCTCTCTCTCCACTCTGAATAAATTGTATGATGACAAGTTCTTATGACAGTTTTTTTTTAAAAATTCATCACAGTATCCCTTTGTCTGGAGTAGAAAAACAATAATTATAAATTTTTTTATTTACTCACAAAGCCCAGATTCTTGCTACCCTTTCCCATTCTAGTTCCCTCTTCACTAACATCTAACCCCTCACAATACTACTTCCATCTTTTCATTGCATTTTCTCAAAAGTTTAATCATTTCTAGAATGTTTGGATATTTACATAATTCCACCATTTATTAGCTTGTGACCTGTGGCAAATTTCTCATGAGACCTCAGTTTCCCAATCAGTAACATGGGAATAACTAGTACCTTAGGGTGTAATTATCAGGAATAAATGAGTAAATATGTCAAATATTTAGAGCAGTGTTTGAAACATGGGAAGCAATCCACAAGTTACTTGTTATTATAATAAAATTAAGCTCTTACTCTGTGTCTTTTCTCTAAGGCCAGTCAGTCCATCTTATTACTGCTACAGTTCCCTGTCAATTTTCACCTCATCAGGTACTTTGCTCTCTCAATTATTTTACTTTTCTGGATCTTCCACCTCTCACTTGCACTGGCTCTTTTTCATCAGCATTTAAACATCTGAATATTTATTCAGCTGGAAACACACTTCTCCAAAATCTCAATATGATTTATGCCCTCCCTTCATTTAAATCTTTGCTTCAAAGTCACTTTATTAGAGAAGCTGTCTCTGATCACTTTGTTGAAAATTGCACCATCCCTTTCTACCTTCTTTTCTGCTTTCTTACTTTATTTTTCTCCACAGCACTTACGACCATCTCACATTTTGCCTACCTGTTTATTCTGTCACATCTTCCACTCTGACTAAATTCCATGATGGTAAGCCCATAAGCCATTCTATTACAGTCACCACAGTATTCCAGTGTCTGACATGTAGCACACACTCACTGAATATTGATTAAATTAAGGACTATAAGAAAAAAATTAACAAACATCATTAGAAGGCCCAAATGCTCCAGGTACTAACATCTCTTGCTTCAAAGAGCAGCATCTACAAAGAATTCTGTTTTAAATTCTTTATTTCCCAGTCATTTCTCATTGCTCAGCAAGTTGACCTCCATTCCCTCTATTTCACCTAAGTGACTCTTGGAAAATAAGTTTATATGTTGCATCATTGATGTAATAGAAACGTCTATGCATTTTTTTCTATTAACTTCAACTTTAAATGAGGCACAGTCATCCTTTTTACAAAATTAAGTTCCAAAGTATCAAAAAGTTTCTACATAGAGCAGATATCATATAAAAATAATTAATAATGTATTTCAGACCTTAACAGCAAATAGGATTTGATGCTTAGATACCTACCTTGGATAGGCTGTGGAACGACAGTGTGAAAAGAATAAACATTAAAAAAGTCAATGTACAGGTAAGCATAGATTTACTGGAGAAAAAAAAATCTAGATAATGTTCGGCATCAAAAGATCTGGCCATAGGCAATGGGGACAGATCCAGGTAGTTAGTATAAGAACAGACTCCCCATTATGGACTGAATTGTGTCCCCCCAAAATGCATATGTTGAATCTCTATCCACAATACCTCAGAATGTGACTCTATTTGGAGATAGGGCCTTTAAAGAGGTGAGTAAGTCAAAATGAGGCTGTTGGGGGTAGGTCTTAATCCAATATGACTGGCATCCTTATGAGAAGATTAATTTTGAACATACAAAGAAACACCAGGGGTATGTATGCACAGAGAAATGGCCATGTGAGGACACAGCAGGAAGCTGGCTATGTGCAAGCCAAGGAGAGAAACCTCAGAAGAAGCCAAATCTGACAACACTTTTCTCTTGGACTTCCAGATTCCAGAACCATGAGAATATGAATTTCTGTTGCTTAAGCCACCCAGTCTCTGGTATTTTGCTATGGCAGCTGTAGAAAACTAATACACTGCCTTGGTATTTAGTATGGAATAAAGGGTTGGAAATCCTCATTGGGACTTGAACAAATGAGCATGACACAAACCCTGAAAAAAGCAAAGAACTATTTTTTGAAAAATAGAAAATCTATTTATTGCCAGAACAGGAATGCTTCCATGCTAAATAATTATTCAAACCACATATCTCATATTGTAGAACAACTGTTTAAAATATTTATACAGTAAAAAACACAGGGTTATAAGCCTTGACAGAAAGAAGAAAATCAAGTTGAAAAGATTTCTTTGTGAGAAACTTTTACAACTGCAACTAACACTCAAATCTAAGTCATCAATATTTCTTTCTTACATTATCTAAAATATGATTCTCCCTGCAGCTACACTTGCCTTATACAGTTTACTTTCCATACAACAAACATAACAAGATTAAAAAACAAAAGTGAACACCTTTAGTGGCATCCTGTCACCTTTTAAAAAAATTAATTTTTTTGTTATGGCTATAAGACCATATAGGAATTTGCTTTCATAAATATCTGAGACCTCTTTCCCTTGCCACAGCTAAATAGGTCTACTTTCTCTTCAAATAAAGCAAATTTGTTTTCATCTTGGGCATTTGCTTAGTGTCTTCTGCATGAAAGACCCTATTTCATATCTTGTTTCTTTGCCATTACATCCCACTCAAAGATATTCCAAGTTAGGCATTTTTAGTCCACCTGATCCCTGTTAGCCTCCCTTCTCAGAAATAACCTAAAACTATCTGAAATTTTAAACTTTTAAAAATTTTATTTTTGTCTGTGTTTTCCTACATTTAAAAAAATAATGTTTGTTTTACAATTGTATCCCTATAGGCTAGATTGCAAAAGCTGAACACTCAAAAATGTAAAATTTCAAGTTAAAGGACAGGACAAGAAAAAAGAAGAGACAGACAGGGCAACATAGATGTAAGAGGATGGCATGAAAATGATTTAACCCAAAAGAAAAAGACTTGGCCAGATTTTTCTTAAAACTGCACCCTTGCCTGCCTCATCTTTTTTATTCTGCTTCTACCATTCACTTAGTATGTAATAACTTGAACATTAATTCTTGTCAAGGCACTGCTTCTGAGTACCTTAACCTAAGACATATCCTAATATTCAATCCAGTTATATCCAGTTAGAGCCATGATAAAGAAGAGAACAAGACTTTAGAGTCTGAGTGATCATTTCAAATATAACCACTTACAAATGTATGTTTGATGATGATAAGGTTTTAATAGTACTCTCTGAATGGCATTTGTTATATGCATGGGTAAGGATTATTTAGGAAAAGAGATAACCATTAATACAGAAGAATAGTTTTATAAAAAGTACAGATATTTATAGTGTTATAAAAATAAAATAGAAGAAAACAAACAAGGGGATCCATATTAAGATGAAAATTGTCATTAATCTAGCTGATATTCTGGAAAAATTGTAACATTTTAATTGATTTGAAGTTATCTTCTTAGTCAAATATATTTAGTTTTACTAAAATTAGCTGCATTTGAATATTAACATATGACTGTTTAAAGAAAAAGTGTCACTTTATTCATGACTTTCTCCTCTCATCTGTACTTGGTATTTAATTAATATATGTAGAGTATTAGGCATATATCTATGTTCAATTAAACACCTGAATTATATGTTCAATTAATATACATTTATATACATATGTGCCTTCACTCTATAAAATACTGCTCTTTTTTAGAACTAAGAACTATGTGGTGCCAAAATTGATTGTATATACATATACATGCACATACACATACAGATTATGTGTTAAAAATTTGTATTCAAACATCACGTCATTAGAAAAATGCAAATTAATACAGCAATAAGATGTCACTACACAACTATTCAAATGGGGAAAATCTAAGGCACCAACATCAAATGCTAGCAAAGATGTGGAGTAATGGGAACTCCCATCCATTGTTGGTGAATGCAAAATAATACAGCTGTTTTATAAGTTAGTTTCTTAAAGCCTAATCATACTCTTACTGCATGATTCAGCTATTGTTCTCCTTGGTATTGAACCAAATCATTTGAAAAACTTATTTCCACATAAAAACGTGCATAGGGAATTTTAGAGTGGATTTCTTCATAATTGTCAAAACTTGAAAGCAGCCAAGATGCCTCTCAGTAAAATGGGTAAATAAACTGTGGTATATTCATACAATGAAATATTACTCAGCACTATAAATAAATGAGCTAACAATACATGAACAGGCATGGAGGAACCTTCATAGCACATTAATAGGTGAAATAAGCCAATCTGAAAAGGCTACATATTATATAATTTCAACCATTATATGATGTTGGGAAAAGGCAAAACTGCCGAGATAGTAAATAGGTCACTGGTTACCCAGAGACTGGGAGGAAGGTGGAAGGTATAAGTAGGTGGAGTACAGATGATTTTTAGGGCAGTGAAACTATTCTATATGGTACTATAATGGTGGATACATTTCATTATACATTGTCAAAACCCACAGAAGGTAAACACCAAGAATGCACCTAATGTAAACTATGGTCTTTAGGGATAATAATATGTCAGTATGCAGGTTCACTGGTTGTAACAAATGTACCACTGAGATACAGGATATCGATCCTGGATGAAGCCATGCATATGAACCTTGTGTACTTGCCACTGTTTTGCACTGAACCTAAAACTGCTGGAAAAGTTTTTCTTTAATAAAAAAATGAAAAAATCTATATTTAATTTTAATTGTTTCTATGCAATGTTTTTGACAGTGCTGTATGAGAACTTACTGTTTCTTAATTACCTAGACATCTGTCTAAGCTTTGTGGATAAAAGTAAGAAAGTCAAGCTCACTATGCTCATTAGAATTCATATTACCTCTCTTTCACTGGAGTCTTAATGATGCAGGTAAATATTTTCATTTATTTTTGTTGGATTCTTGTCTTCTGCCCCATAGGAGACATTGTTGTTCTTCAAGCATCAGCTTGCTCTTTCTTCTTTAGTCCCAGATGATGGCTTTGTTGCCAATTTATAAAATTTGGCTATCCCGCGTGATTCTCACATACATGGTTGGTCTTTGCTCTCTTTAAAATATCTCTGTCCTAACACTTTCTGTACTGCCATGAAACATCCTAGAAATTCTATTTATTTCCAATTTTCTTGCAGACTACATATGATATTGCCCTTGACCCTTCCAGGATAGGACTGCATCTGTGGTCTTCTCATGCCTGAACTTGCAGTTTATATGTCACTTACACTCCCCATTCCTTTAAATTTTACTGTTTCCTTTGGACCTTTGCTCTTCCCTCTGCTTAGTTATTTTCCACATTGAACACTTTTCCTTAGCCCTTCTGTCCCTACTTCAGCCCAATTCAATACACAGTTAATTAGCCAATTAATTAACCATTGTGGAAAAAATGAGTAGTATTAGTGGAACTAAGTTCCGGTGTTAGGGGAATTTCTTCTCTGATAAATGTAATTGTACCCATATGTACTTTAACTATGATGAGAGTAAGATAAGGGTTTTTAGTGATTTATAGACCAAGTACGATTGGAGACCAAGAGACCCAATGCCCCACTACAAAGGTTTGCTTGGAAATATGTTAATCATAAAGACACTATTTCAAATAATTTTTAAAGACAAAGTAGTAAATCAATACGATGGCAATCAAGGTAAAAAGAACTACTCTTATGTTGATATAAACTATGATATCAGACAACAGAAATTGCTTCAGAATTATTACATAGAAAAAAATAGAAGGATATAGGGCGAACACTGTAGATAGTGTGTAAAAAGCAAAAGGTCTGAAATTGCAAAGGGGGCAGTTTTGCTTAATTGCGAAGGCAATGAGCAGCTATTAAAAGTTTACTGTGAAGCTGATATAATTGAGGTTTTGCAAGATATTTCTTACAGCAATGTTTAGGATAAATTAGTGTTACGAGTGACTGTCAGTTAGAGGGCAGGATTCACGTAGGAGTCTAATAAATTGTTCTTCTATATAGTAACAAATGTCTCTATGGAAGTCAGATGAGTGCATGTGTAAGACTTTGGGCTCTGTGGCTACACTGTTGTTGGTCAACTCCTGGCTTGATTTTTTATTGTCTTAGTGACTTCAAGCAAATAATTATTCTTTTTGAGTACTGTTTTCCACTATTCTGGATATCAGTGACTATAATTTTGACTCTTTTTTGTATTTGTTATGAGGATTACCTAAGAGTAGTCATGAAAGGCTCTTCATGTTTTAGTAAGCACCTAGTAAGCACTCACCAAATACTAATAGCTATTGTCATTATCAATAAAGGTAACTAACAAATGGTTGTAGATGTAAACATGGAAAGCAGAATATGGCAGTTAAAGGTAACTGAGGATTTTTCAATGTATCAGGTAGATATGAACAAAAGTCAAACATATCTCAAAGGTTTAATTCTGTATAAGTGAGAGACCACAAGTGCCGTTAATCAAAACATGCAAGTCAACAAGTGTTGCTGATTTTGGAGCCAAAGTAATAAATTTGGGTTTGCTCAAGGTCCATGTAGGTTATCCAAGTAGAGTAGTTTCTACACAATTGAAAATGCATCTTACAAATCAGGGATAGAACTATAAATCTAGAGTCGCATGAACAGATTGCACTGCTAGAGGGGGAATGAAACCTCTTACAAAATAAATTATAGTTTCAGAAATGAAGAAATCTCCACACCTCAATTGCCCCCCAGTCTTTCTTTTAAATGGTACTTCTTACATAGGTTTTGTAAGTGAATCCTCTTGGTTTTCCTGTAACAGTGTCACCATTTTCTGCCACATCTACTTTTATTTATTCACTCAAAGCTCATTTTTCTCTTTAGGCCAAAAATCCAGCCACCTGCTCCTGTGTTTGCACAAAGCAATTGAAGGAATTGCAGAAATCATTCTCTTTCATACCCCTTCATGTTGTGTCAGTGAAATAGCTCTTTTGTGGTGTGCTTATTCTCACCCTCACAGTCAGACCAAATCCAAAAGAGACAGACAGGAAAATAATTCACAATATCGTCATTATGCTATATTCAGAAACTTTTTTGAATGACAAATATTTTCTCAGGGGATTCTTTAGTCCATGTTCTAATTCTTATTCTATCATTTCAGACAGCCCTCCTGCGACAAAGAGAACTTTTACAGTATTTTCTGTTTCCTATTGCTTTATCTTTACTCTAAGAATGAGCACTTAGACAACTTCCACAGATGCATTTCTACATTTTAGTTGCTCATGCCTTTTCTTTTCGTATCCTCAAAGATGCATCCTTAGAACTTCAGGCTGTCCAGCACTACAATTTCCCTCTCACTATCCTAGAAGTGGCCACTGGAACAAATATTTTTTCTTAAATTTGATGTTGAATTATTCTGTAAACTTTATTTGAGACATTTGGTAATTGAGAAACTAGCAACATGGAGACCAGCTGGGAAACTATCTTAGTAGCTTCAGTGAGAGACCAAAATGGCAATATAAGACTGAAAATTCTAACGAACAACAAAGAAAATAACTTTACAAATATTTTGAGGTTTGGTCATTCAAAGAGATTTGTTTAGCTATTTAAGTCAAAATTACCAAAAATCTAGAGATTTTACAAATCTTAATATCTGCTTCAGATAACTGTGTAACAATTATGGTTAAGACTTTTTCTCATATTTAGTAAATTTTTTACTTTTCTTCTATAAAATTCTAAAGAGCATTGTGTGATACAGGGATGTTAGTATATTGACCATCATGGATTTATTTTTCTATCTCTAAACACCGATTTAATTTATTTTCTTCCAGCCTTCAAATGAGACATTTCATCAATGGATAACATATGTTCAACTCTCACATTGGACATTGTTGATATGCCTGAGGTAGGGGTCATGCCCAACATAAGGAGGACACCCCAGTGGACTTCTCTTCCTTGGGTTTACAGAGCCTGGAGCTCCAATCAAACTACAATTAGGGAGATATGACTCACCTATTGCCAGTATTTTGCTTACTTTCCTTTCAAAAGTGAAACTCTGTGCCTCAATATAAGTTTTTTCTTTTGCATTCTGTTTTCTTGTCTTGAGATTTGAGGGGAAGGAAAAAGGAATAAGAACAAGGAAGAAGTATTTTCAGATTCTGAGTAAAGAATGCCCCAGGAATAACTGAGTGAATCGCAGCATGTAACTGGATATAAACACAAATACAGCTCTAGAAGCTGAAAATAATTTATTTGAGACATATTTTTTTGTCTAGCCAGTTCTGTTGAAAGTGGATTAAAAAAAATCTATTCACATTATGTTTAGCAGATGCCAAAACATCTGGTCAAATAAACCTTTTAAGTAATTTCATATGCTTTATTTTAACTTCATTATAAAATATTTTTTGTCTCCAAATATACGACTCAGTTTTCTACACAGAATAATGGTTCAATAAATGTTGTAAGGTACTGATTTACTTTTGGTATATACTATTTATGAGATTATATAAGCTGCAAATTTTTTGTATTACTATTTTTATAATTTTGATAGTAAATAAATATTTATTAAATGTCTATTATTTGCAAGACATATGCAAGAAATTGGGTAGACAATAATGACACATCAACTGTCAGCACCTGTCTTTTGGAATTGCAGTCCAGTGGGAAATTCATATGTGCATTTAGTCTATACAGTAATCTGTGGAGGGAAGTCAATTTTGCTGTGGGAGTACAGTGCAGGGAAACCCAATCTGTACTTACAGATAAGTCACAGTTCTCTGTATTAAGGAACTCACTGTCCACTGGAAAACAATACACAACAAAAGTCAAACCCAACCTAGATTTTTCAATAGGATTTTATCATGTAGAGGATTTTCAACTTGAGACTTGAAAGGAAAGGAAAAGATGTTTACAAATGTATAGCTTAATGATTAGGTATTCTCTGGTATTGTTTTTGAATTTATTTTTATCTAGAATACTATAATGCTTACAATCTGAAGTCATGCCTTTAACTTCTTGAATGTTGTAATTTATGTCCTTCTATTCAATTAACTAAATGCTTATTCAATGCTTAGTATGTGCCAGGCATTGTATTCTGTGCTAAGACTAAAAATATACCAAAGACAAGGATTTCACTTGTAAGGAACTATCAACTAATACACACATGGCCTTGTAAACGTCTCCAAGTATTCTTGGTTTCAAAAATAAATATTTCACCAATCCTAAAATATAATTCTAAAAGTTGTAATATCTAATGACCCAGTGAGAAGAGTAAGTTCATATTCTTTGTTACAATTAAATTTGTGAGCAAAGTTAAAGGACCTGAACTGGTAAATTATAAAAAGTTAATTTAATTTAAATATTTCAATAACAGATTTAGAAAATTCCTCTAGCAGAACAGCTGTGGCGTGGTGGATGGAGCACCGGACTTGTACTCACCAAGTTCTTGTTGATTTACTTTGTAAACTTTAATCTACAAATTAGATGGACTTGCAAAAACAGTATAATATTTATTTTACCAAGATTAAAGGGCTATTGTCAAGATTAAATGTGATCATCTGTGATAATTTATCAAGTGCAATACACATGCAAGACATTATTATCTCATTTCTCATGGAAACCTTATCATAGTCTTACAGCTAATGCTGACTCAATATTTTATTATCTGTATTTTCAGTACATGCTCTACAGACATAAAAGCAGATCTTTTACAAAACAAAATGACATTACACCTATTTTCATTCCTCATACAAGGTACAGTATACATTGAGTATAGGGGCCTGGAAATACAGTAAAATCTTCTAACCTATACACTGAGTCATACTTTGCACGTATATATACCAGAAACATCGGAGCTGAGATAGATGTACTTTTCAAATGCCCTGATCACATTCTCATCTCCACACCCTCTAGAGGGCCAGTCATTGCAAAAGACTGTGTGATGATTTGTCTTTGAATCCCTTCTATTCTCTTGGTATGACCCATTATCAGTCCAAAAGTACATGGTAGAAAAAATTTCACTCCAGGTATTCCTGTGTATTCTCTCTCTTTTGGAATTAGAGGCTGAGGATTTAGGATTGCAAAGTAATGTTGAGTCTAGTTACTTCATATAACGCTACATAAGTTACTCGAATTCCAGTTTCAGCAAGCCTTTTAGGACTCATTGAGGTTATCTCTCTATTCTTAGCTTGAGAAAGAAAGGGCTATTTCATATTCATTTCACTTTTGTCCACCAGGCAGTGGCTACTCATTAACTTGTGCTCTCCCTACCATACCAAATTTCGCCAGGCAGTCAGTGTGTATTATGTCTCTCTGTCTCTCTCTCTCCATCCCTCCCTCTCTCTCTGATTTCCTTTCTATTTTGATAGTCTACATCTCTCTCTGAAGAAAAGTTGAAAGAACATTTACATCTTTATTTCCCATAACAAAAAACAACACCAAAGAAGTCTATCAGATTTTTCCTAAGGGGTAAGGTCACTACAGATAATTTCTTTGTAAAAGGGGATAGAAAAATTTCAATCAATGCTCTAAATATGACTTTCCTAGAGCACAAAAGAAAAGCATCCCAAAGTTAAACTCCATTTAAATATCCCATTTTCTGTTCTTACTACCCTGTTCTCAATATACAACTCTCTGGTACCTCCTTTTTCTGATCACCTGGGAGGAAACCTTATTACTGTAGAGGTTGACTCACTGTGAAATCCATGTTTCTTTCTTTCTAATATGAGTATTAATCAGCTAAGGCTGTCATAACAAAATACCATAGACTGGGTAACTTAAACAGAAATCTATTTTCTTACTGTTCTGGGAGCTGAAATTTTGATTAGAATTCCAGCAGGGTTTGGTTTCTGGTGATGGCTCTCTTCTTGGCTTACAGATGGCCTCCTTGCTGTGTCCTCACAAGGCCTGTTTTTAGTGCATGCACATGAGTGGAGAGAGATCACTCTCTCTCTTTCTATGTTAATGAGGATACCAATCCTGTTGAATTAGTACCTCAGCCTTATGACCTCATTTAACCTTAATTACCACCCAAAAACTTCTTCAAATATAGTTACTTAGGAGGATAAAGTTTCAAAATAAGAATTTGGGGGAAATGCAATTCAATCTATAGCAATATGTTTCTACTAATGTGCTCAGTCTACTAGGTCCCAATCTCCTAGTGGTGTCAGGGAGAGGGTGAACACCCAATGTCAAGCTCACTAAGAGGCTGCCATATCAGTAAATGCTGCAGCTAATGGCTGCATACATTTATCTGATGTTTTCTGCTCAGAACCTGCGTTCTGTTGTTGCTTCCCTGTCCTGTCATTCTTTTCTTTCTGTGTCTCTTTCTCTGCCTCTCTTTTTCCACTTTCTCTCTCTCTCTCTCTCTCTCTCTCTCTCTCTCTCTCTCTCTCTCTCTCACACACACACACACACACACACACACACACACACACCTTCCAGGAATAAGTATTAATTTTCAGAGATAACATGTTCTAAGCTTCAGGCCCGCCACAAACTAGAATGCTTCCAGAGTCAGAAAGGTAATATAAATATAAAATGAAAAATAATGCGAATCTTTAGGAAGGGGAGAACTGTATGTATGTTTCCTTATCTAAATACATCAAACAAACTCAAATGTCATGTGCCAGAATGCAAAGTGTCAGCAGGCTGAATTCATCCTGTCAATATTTCTTTGTGACCCTTGATCTGAATATATTAGAAGGAAGATAAATATCTTCCTAACTCACCCATGATTGGTAAAACTACTTATTCCCAATGGATTTTGCATCTACCTTAATAATAATTTCTGTTATTTCTCTTTCTTTACCTGTCACCCTGCACTCCTTTCAACTCCATACCCTCTGATCTGTGGACAGAATAAGAGAGAATTCTTGGCTGGGTGTGGTGGCTCACGCCTATAATCCAAGCACTTTGGGAGGCAGGTGGATCACAAGGTCTAGAGATCGAGGCCATCCTGGTCAACATGATGAAACCCCATCTCTACTGAAAATACAAAAATTAGCTGGGCATGGTGGCACAGCCTGTAGTCCCAGCTACTCGGGAGGCTGAGGCAGGAGTATTGCTTGAATCCAGGAGGCAGAGGTCGCAGTGAGCTGAGATTGCGCTATTGCACTCCAGCCTGGGCAACAAGAGCCAAACTCCATCTCAAAAAAAAAAAAAAAAGAAAAGAAAAGAAAAAGAAAAAAGAGATGCTTGCTTCACTGGGTGCACCCTCAAAGTGGAAGTGAGTGTTTTTAAGTGTTCAGTTATATTCCCAACCAACTACCATCCTCTACTCTGTTTCAGCCAGAGGTAGGGTTGGGTTGCTTTTCTTATTCACACAGGATTCCCTACTGCTTCTGAAAAAACGAAAAGGACAAAGGAAGTTGTTTGAAGTCTTGTGCTGCTGCGAATTGTTTCAAAAGTAAATGTCTAAGATGACACTGAGGAGTTTCTACTTCTGGTCAGCAACAGACACTCTCTCAATTGTGCCCATGTCTCCCAGCCTGAGGTCGCTTCATAAGGGCTCTCCTCTTTAGACTGCCATGCAAATCTATTCTTTCTTCCTTTATAGAGGGGTACCTAGGAGAAACATCCTCCATGGAGCCAAATAGTTTCTTCAAGATTCTGTGCTCAACAAATATTCAGTCTTCACGTATCATGTTATTTTGCCTTCATATATCAAGCTCTGTAAATTATTTGGTCTCCATGTATTATATTCTGTAAATGCAATGTCAGTTCCTTAATCTAACCTGGGCTGTGCCCACCCCTATGTCTACATTGCAACCCCTACATGCTTACATACATAGACATGAGCCTGCATTCAATGCTGAAGGGCCTGAGACAAAAGGACAAAAGGAGATCACATACCATAGGTCTAAATTTACTTAGAAATTAAAGTAACAATATTAAACAAGTATGTTCCATTTACCTACTCTCAGAACATTCTTGAAGCTCATGTTCAAATTTAAAATTCTTGGACATTTCAGAATTCACTGTGGCAGTTTTCAGAGCATCACCCTTTCCATACTGCACTGCAACCCACCTTCTTGTCACCTCCTAACTCTATCTCAAATTTCAGAGGCCCCCCCGCCACACGTGTGTGGCCATTTTGGAAAAGAACAATACATTTGAACCTCAGGTGATTTGGTAAAATATTAAATCCAAATTATGTATAGGAAAGAATTGTCCAGAGACTTATATTATATGATGTGTTTTGAGCAATGGGTTTTGTACACAGTAGGCTCTCAATAAATGGTTGTTTCCCTCATTTCATGTAATTTTCCCTTCTCATGTATTATTATTCTATGTCATAATTGAAGAAATGGAAACATGGACAAAGAATGGGTTTCAGATCACGTGTGATATCCTGCCCCTTTTGTGTCAGGCATGCTACAATGCAAATGCTGCATGTCCAAGTACAGAAAACCTTTTAACATTAATTAAAAACTTTGGCAATTATTAAAAATTCTGGAGACAACAGGTGCTGGAGAGGATGTGGAGAAATAGGAACACTTTTACACTGCTGATGGGAGTGTAAATTAGTTCAACCATTGTGGAAGACACTGTCATGCTTCCTCAAGGACCTAGAAATAGAAATCCCATTTGACCCAGCAATCCCATTACTGGGCATATATCCAAAGAATGATAAATCATTCTGTTATAAAGACACATGCATACATATGTTCTTTGCAGCACTGTTTACAATAGCAAAGACCTGGAACCAATACAAATGCCCATCAACAATAGATTGGACAAGGAAAATGTGGCACATATACACCATGGAATAGTATGCAGCTATAAAAAATGATGAGTTTGTGTCTTTTGTAGGGACACAGATGAATCTGGAAACCATCATTCTAAGCAAACTGACACAAGAACAGAAAATCAAACACCACATATTCTTACTCACAGGTGGGTGTTGAACAGTGAGAACACATGGACACAGGGAGGGGAGCATCACATCCTGGGGTCTTTTCGGGGAGGCAGGGGAGGAACAGCAGGAGGGTGGGGAGGTTGGGGAGGGATAACATAGAGAGAAATGCCAGATATAGGTGATGGGGGGGTTGGAGGCAACAAACTACATTGCCATGTATATACTTATACAACAATCCTGCATTACTGCACATGTACCCTATAATCTAAAGTACAATAATAAATAAATAAATAAATAAACTTCATGTGCAGATCCATATGGAAACCTATACTTTTCTCCCCTAATTTCCCAGACACTGATCTACTTTTCCTGAAAAGTAAATAAGAGAGGAAATACAAAGGGGAACAGGGATAATAACCAAGTCTCAAGGTGAGTATGTGGATAACTTTTTAAAATAGGAGAAGGAAACTGTTAAATTCACCCTGAGATGTGGGACTCCCATTTTTATCACTCATTTTCCTGGGAAAGCTGAGATTTGGTTTTGCCAGTAGAGAAAAGTCATACGTTATGGAGATGGCTTTGAAGGTAATTGCAACAGCTACTCAGTACCTGCTAGTAATCCCAGATGTCAGGCAGAAGCTACTGAGGTGAGAGTTAGTAGGAAAGAAGGGGAAGCTCACAGGTTAGTGGACATCCTAGGTTTTCTGAGATCTGGCCCTGTCATGTCTCCAACCTCAATTCATATTATTCTAATTCAGCCATGAAGGCTGTGTTCTATAGGAACTTTTTATAAAACAAACAAAAAAGACCCTAACTTTATTGAGATGTAATTCACATACCATATAATTCATATAATATGTATAATATCATGGTTTTTAATATATTCACAGATATGTGTAGCCATACCACAGTCAATTTTAGAATATTTTTATCACTTCATAAAATGGTATACCCTTTAGCTACTATCAGTTACCTATCCTGCTATCCCCCACCTCCATCTGTAAGCAACTGCTAATCTATTTTATGTCTCTATATACTTTCTTATTCTAGATTTTTTACATGAATGAAATAATGTAATATGTTTTCTTTTGTGACTGTCTTCTTTCACCATAATGTTTTCAAGTTTTATTTATATCATAGCATGTGTCAGTACTTCCTTTCTTTTTATGGTCAAATAGTATTCCATTGTATTGATATACCCTATATTATTTATAAATCTGTCTGTTAATGTACATTTGGGTTGTTTCTACCTTTTGACTATCATGAATAATGCTGTTATAAACATCCATGAACAAGTTTTTATGTGGACATATATTTCCATATCTCTTTAATACACTTCTGGTAGTAGACTTGCTGGGTCATATGGTATATATATGTTTAATTGTTTTAGAAACTATCAATCTGTTTGCCAAAGCAGTTGTACCATTTTACATTCCTATTCACAGTGTATGACAATTCTAATCTCTCCATATCTTTGCCAACACTTGTTGTTATCTGACTTTTAAATTATAGCATCTGCAATGAACTGAATGTCTATGTTCCCCAAAAATTCATATCTCCAAATCTTAGATCCCAAGGTGATAGTATTAGGAAGTGGGACCTTTGGGATGCAATTAGATTGTGAGAACAGAGCCATCATGAATGGAATTAGTGCCCCTATAAAAGAGATCCGAGAGAGCTAGCTCACCCTTTCCAACAAATGAGGACACAAGGAGGAGGTTCTGTCTATGAAGAAGCATGGCCTCAGCATACTTCAAATTTGTTCATGCCATGATCTTAGACTTCCCATCCTCCAGAACTGAGGGACATAAATTTCTGTTGTTTGCAAGCCACCCAGCTTAAGGCAGTTTTGTTAGAGCATCACAAAAGGACTAAAATATCCTACTGGATGTGAAATGGTATCTCACTGATGTTTCCATTTACTTTTCCTTGATTACTCATGACGTTAAGCATATTTTTATGCACTTATAGGCCATTTACATATTGTCTTTGGAGAAATACCTATTTGAATTTTTTCTCCATTTTTAATTTAGTTGCCTTTTCATCATTGAGTTGTTAGAACTGTTTATATGTTCTAGACAGATATGTGATTTGCAAGTATTTGCCCTCATTCTATATATTGTCTTTTCACTTGTTTGATGGTTCTCTTTAAGCACAATCATTTTTAATTTTGAAGACGCCCAATTTATCTATTTTTATCTTTTGTTGATCTTGTGCTTCTGAAATTGTCTAGGGATTTTTTGCTAAATACAAGGTCATAAAAATTTATCTCAGCGTTTTCCTCTAAGAGTTTACAATCCTAGCCTTTAACTGTTATTTTCTTTGCGGCAGATACTTTTCATCTGGCACTTAGCGCGGTTAGTGTTCTCATTTTTCAGGTCTTCTCTCAAAAGCACGTCTTCAGAAAGGTCTTTGCTGACCATTCTGTCTAATTTTGACTTTTCTTTCCATATTTTTTTATCACAATACCATAATTATTTCCTTTAAAGCAGTTTCCACAATCAGATATATACCATTTATTTATTTACTTATTTTTTCTCACTTCCTACCTACTAGAATATAATTTCCCAAAGTTCTAGGTTACACATGGCTCCTTAGCGCTAGCACTTCTTAAGTGCCCAATAAATAATACACATTAATAAATGAACAGTGACAGAAAGAAAACTCATGCAGGGTTCTAGGTCACAGACAGGAGGAAATTCCCGATGAACCTAATGTTAGTAGGTGAATAGATGGCTTATGTTAATATATTTGTCTATTAAGCAGATATTTAAAAGTTGTACCCCGCCTATATTCAAATATCAAAGTAAGATAGAATCCAAAACAGAAGTTTAGAGAAAAAAAAAGAGATATGTAAGTAGCACAGATTAGGATATAAAAAATAAGGCTGATATTTAAAGATCACTTTGAAACTATTGATCGAGCCACAAAAGGTCAACTCTGTGAATACACAAGTGAATTACACAAAGTAAATGCATTACAACCTGAAATAATTTCCACATTATAGTACATATTCCCTTAAAATTAATTAAAAATAATGATTATGAAACTATGTTCTTTGAATACCAAATCCTTTTTTTTCTGAGAACTTGCAAAATTTTCTGGCTTTCAACAATACGAGTAAAAATGCTTTTCTTAGATCTCCTCATAGAAAATTATACTATACTATAGGAACTATCAATCTCTAGGTCCATTATTCTAATAATTTTCATATTGTCTTGTATTACATTCTGACTGTACACCGTTCCATTGACTATCAATTTAGACATTATAGTTTACTGATGTTTCTACCACAATATTTTTCAGAGTCACCTACAAGACTAGGTCTTTCCACCAATATTTGGTTGAAATACCTTTCAACTAATTTCTCTGTTTCGAGATACTTTCCATTGCAGTTTCTTTTTCTCATACTCACCTGAAATATTGTTCAGAAACAGTAGTTCATTTCTTTACTTCCTCATCAAGGACCTAGCAAAGCTCTTTCAGGTATTTTAATTGAAATACACTCCCAGGTTAGAATTTCAAGCTCTTGGTGAACTAGGCCAAATTTCTGTCTCTCTGCTAGTTACAGTTAAGTCTTTGCTATCTGTTGGACTTGCCAAAATTATTCTTCCTTTGCCCATTCTTTCTTATCAATCTAGAACACCCCTCTACTTACCCTATTAATCTAAATTTTACTTTGTTTTTATGGCATTTGACAATTTAGGTCTTATTTTCCCTGTCCCTGTAGAGGCAAGAGAGCAATTAAACTTACAGGCAAGAAAGAATGATTCCATGCACAGTGTATTAGAGGAGACAGAAGCAATAAAGAAATGGCAGAGTAATAGTGATAGTGGTATTTAATAGTGATAGAGAGGAAGAATACATTTTCCACTGTGGTAAAAAGAAGAAAGACTGTGTATAAATTAAGATTGAAATTAAGATTATGAGGAAAAATATTACAGAAACTCTTGTCAAAGCTATACCTTTCAGAAGACCTTATATGAGAGCCGCACAAAGGATTAATGTGGAGACAATGATGTGTATCAAGCAGAAATTAAAAATGTTTTAGTGTAGTGACAGCTTCTGCAGTGTCTTTAAAATTAGGTTTGTCATACTGATAATAGAGACAGACTAACCTGTATTTTATTGACTCTGCAGTGCTTGACAAACTAGGTCACTAAAAATGCTTCAGTGTCCTCATCTGTTGATTGGGTCTTTTTGAGAACTTAATGAAGTAATGTATGTGAAGTACTTAGTGCAATGTTTGGCACATGGTAGGAACACAATGAATTTTGCTATCATTATTCATCAGTCAATTATTTTCTGAAATATTGCATATTTCAGAAAATTTTATTTTAATGAGACCTGGAGGAATCCAGTAATCATAATTAAAAATGTATCAGGGAGAAGATCTCCCAAACAAGAGATGAACGAATAAGAAAGTAACATGTAAATTTATATTTTTTGCAGTAATGATTAAAACTGACGAAATGATGTTTGTCCTAATTAACATTATATGACAATTATATATATACAGGAACCTTCCATTTACAGTATTCTTTTTCAGAGAAAATATTTGTTAGTGAAATTCTAAACTTCTTGAGTTAAAAACATATATACATATGCAAGCTATATTTGTGACCAGTGGCTCATGCACAATGCATCGAGCAAAGAAAGAAGAGTTAATTTTTAAAGAAAAATGTTTTAAAATAGTTTAAAATACCTCATATTGAGGTACTGTGATTCAATAGACCATAAGATTTACCAACAGGAATATCAGGAAAATAAAATAATAGTTTCTCTCTCAGAGAGAAGAACACTATAAGTTGATGAATATGTTCTGGGAATTATTCAAATGCTGAAAGCAGTGTTTTAAAACTCAAAATTAGTTTTAATGTTATCAGAAACACTGGGGCAAGATGCCTCAATTTGTTCAAAAGGAACAGAATAAAAAGATTTGTCTGACAAAACAATGCAGGATGTATTGGATGGAAAAGTCCCTGAAAGAGGACCTGAAGCCTCAATCAAGAAGCCATATTTCATGTTGAAATAATGAATCCTCAAGTCTAGGAGAAAATTACTTCATTTTTCTAACATTTGAAAAATGCATCTCTTCAGCCATTCAGTGTCTATTCTAGTCATCTGGGTATATCAAAGCTAATAAAGAAATGGCTGCATTTGCTTGTGAGAAATTTAAGGGAATATTTTTAATGACACAGATGTTCTACTGACAGTGAAACAGACAGATACAGAGGATGGCTTTATTGAACATCATTGTACATACTAGGAACATGTCTGGGCACCACTTATGCATCTCTTCTATCTTCATAACCCCACCTCTTACCCTGGCCCACCTCTTAGCCCAGCTACCACTTCAGATGCCAGTTTCCTAAGACATGGCCAGCTTCTCACGGCTGCAATCTAACAGACTCTCCCCTGAGCCTGCACACTTTCTGCCCCAGTGTCTTAGAAATCTATTTGGCACTCACATGCAGAAGTGTGGGGTGTTGGCCAGGGTGGCTACCTTAGACCAATAGAAAATTGAAGCCAATTCTGAAGTGCATTTTATAAGATTCCTCAGAAGTGAAGTACTCATACTCTTTATTCATTTAATTGGCTCCTGTGATAGACACAAGTTTTTGTTCCTAATTTTTCCCTGTGTACTCACATGTCCCTCACTCTTGCATCCTAGGCTTACATTCCCAAATGAATTAAACACAAGGCTCTATCTCAGCCTCTACTTCAATGGAACCTAGGCAAAGACAGAACAATTACTTCTGTCTTTTATATAATTGTTTTTCATTTTTATTTGGTTTCAGAAAATAATCAAAGTTAGTTTTTGCTCCAGTTACCATATAGTTCTACACATTTCATTTGATTGATTATTCTGTGTGTTTATTTTAAAATGCAAATGACAGACAATAAATTTAAGTTTATATTAAATAGAAAAAAAAAACCTCTCAAAACTAGACCACTGTCTTTCTTTGTGTCAAGACAGATTTAATCCATAGCCCATGTGTAAATGTCAGTTTTATGAGTCCACTTGGCTAGGCTGTAACAACACAGTAATACAACCAAGCACCAATTTAGGTGTTGCTGTGAATGTTATTTTGTAGATATAGTTAACATCTACAATCAGCAGTCTTCAAGTAAAAGAGATTACTCTGGATAATGTGGGTGGGGATCATCCAATCAGTTGAAAGCCTTTAAAAGCAGAAACTAGATGGTTGACTAGAAGCATGAGGGTGAGAGACTCTCACAGAGAGAAGACAGAGTGCTGAGTAAACACTAACTCTTTAAGTGCATCATCCAGGAGGCCACATTGGGATTCAACAAGGAAGCAATGGCAATCCATAAAGAGCAGAGAGGAGTGAGGCAGGACAGCTGCTTTACTGGGATTGGCGTGAAGCCAGGAGAGTCGCCCAGCAGAGGGAAGGATGAAGTGAATGAGTGACAGCCCTCAGGGGCCAGACTTCCGTCACTGATCTTTGCAGTCCCAAGCACAGGAAATCCCCCGATCCACTTAAGACCTCCAGACCAACATGGAGAGCAGCTCAGGGCAGAGCCCCTGCTCAAGCCCACATGGAGCCCACGAGCCTTGGGCCCATGAGCAACCTAGAGCCAGGTGCTATAGACCAACAAGGGAGGCTACACTCTTGCATACCCCCAGCATAGGGGTCACATCCACAGTGCTGAGTAGCAGATGGCCTACAGGCTTTGTCTCTTCTGTATCTCACCAGACATATTAGTCTATTTTCAGACTGCTGATAAAGACATACCCAAGACTGGGCAACTTACAAAAGTAAGAGGTTTAATTGGACTCACATTTCCACGTGGCTAGGGAAGCTTCATAATCATGGCAGAAGACAAGCAAGAGCAGGTCATGTCTTACATGGATGGCAGCAGGCAAAGAGAGACTGTGCAGGGAAATGCCTCTTTTCCAAACCATCAGTTGTTGTTAGACTTATTCACTATCATGAAAACAGCATGGAAAAGACCTGGCCCCATGATTCAATTATCTCCCACCAGGTCCCTCTCACAACATGTGGGAATTCAAGATGAGATTTGGGTAGGGGTATAGCCAAACCATATCACCAGGCAAACCCCCACTTGCCTGGGCCCCCAGGGCAACTGTTGTATCCAAGTGAGTTAGAAGGAACGCACCACACTCTGAGTTCCAAATTAAGAGTTTTTTTATTAGCCAGTAACCAAAAGACAGCTAACATTCAAAATTCTCTAGGCCCTGAGGAAGGGGCTTGATTATCTTTTATATCTTGATTTAGGTAGGGGAGGGGGTACCTAGCTGAAGCAGAATTTTACAGAAGCAGAAAAAGCAAGTTAGTAGGAGGCATTAAGAAGGGTAGCAGGGGGAACTTTCTATACAATCACTAAGGGGGGTGTTCAGGTACTTTCTACACAGAGGGGCTTGCCAAGCAGGATGAGGTTACAATGGTTACAGGTGCTGAGAACAGCGTGCTTCAAACCTCAGTGCTTCACAACTCTGAGTACAGCATGACCCAATTAGGAACCTGAGGGGCCAAGGCAGGGAGGGGGAAGTGAGGTTGGAGTTTTCGCTAAAATGGAGTCTGTCAGCCTAGCCCAAGTTAGGTTGTCACACAACCACCCCAACCCTGGCTGAGGTTGCCATCTAGTTCTCCATTTCTCTGGGAGGGAGCATCCAGAAGTAACCAACAGGCCCACCAGGATAGCCTGTTGCCACCACTCAACCCCTACTGCTCGCAGGCTAGAGAGGGAGCAGAGAGCCTGAGAACTGTCCCAGGTTCCTGTACAGAAAAGCTTCAGGGCCATTTTCCACTGGGGTTCTCATCCCTGCTACTCCTCACTCGACAGCAGGGATGGCGTATGCCCCCAGTGCAGCTGCCCTATCCCTGCCTGATCACTTCAATGGTGGTGGCCCTGCATTTTTTGGGGTGGAACGCTGAGAGCCAACCAACAGTCTTTCTGCCATTGCTGCCACAGTGGTACTCGCTTTTGCTGCCATCAGGCTAGTGAGGAAACAAAGACCCTGATTCCCTTATTGCTTTACTGGCACCTCCAGTAGCCACAGCCACCCTATGGGGAAAAGGCCAGCCTGTCTTCCCCACAAACTGCTTCCTCCCTGCTCCTCACCAAGAAAACCCCACCAACCTTTGCAGTGGGCCCAAAACCTAGCTGTTCCACCCTCAGCTGAACATTCCCATTGGCAATGGCTTTGTGCATCTTTTGGGTGGTAATTTCAGAATCAACTAATAGCCCTTCTGCCACTGGCTGCTGTTGTACCTGCTTTTGCTGACTTCAGGCTGGGAAGGGAGCAAAAAGCCTGTGCTTTACTTGCACCTATAGCATACAACAGCCACCCTATAGAAAGGAGGCCAGATTGTCTTTCCTGAGAGCCCCTCTACTCTTCCCCCTGCTCTTTACCAGGCAAAGCAAGTTCAGCTTGGGCCAACAGGCAGCCACCCCACCATTGGCTGATTGTTCCAATTGGCAGCAGCTCTGTGTTCCTCTGCAGTACAGCTCCCAAAGACAAGTAAAAGACATTCTGTCATTGTTACTAAGGCCCTTGCCCCTGATGCCTCAAGCTGGGGAGAGAATAAAAAGCCTGACCTTGCACTAGGGCTACAGTGCATGGCTCAGGAGTGTCAAGGTAAGATCTGTGGTCAGCACTCGAGCAAGAGAAGCTTACACTCTTAGACTCCTTGCTGAGGCCTCTGCCCCAGAGAGCCCCACAGCCTGGAACACCTAACAAAAGAAACATAGGTGCAGTGCTAGTGATAGAAGTGGGCTTTCCCAAAGAGCAGGAGTGGACCTAGTGAGGGACACTGCTCTCTGCCTGTCACCTCAGAGCACTGTGGCAAACATAAGAAAATACAGAGGAGCAGTGTAGATGAGTAACAGCCTATCTACCAACTACTACTCTTAAGCACCATATAATGGATCACAGCCCAAACTGTGACTCCAAAAATATCTTGCTGATATACTCCCTTGTGAAACCAAGGGAAAAAATTAAGCAAAAAATAAAGACACTGTACAGGTCCTTAGTCCTCTGAAAACATCCAAAAACAAAGTCAACTGACTATACCCATATTACACCACAGTTAAAAGAACACCACTCTTTGCATATGAAAAAGAACCAGTACAACTGTGGCAATGAAAAAAATCAGTATCCTCTTACCTTCAAATGAGTCCACTAACTCCCTAGTAATGGTTCTTAGACAGTCAGAAATGACCAAAACAATAGACATAGAATTCATAATCTGGATGGCAGGAAAACCCATTGAAGGTCAAGAAAAAGGTGAAATCCCAAATCCAGGAAAACTGTTCAAGAGCTGAATGAAGAAATATTCATCTTAAGAAAGAACAAAACTGACCTTCTCGAGCTAAAAAAGTCACTAAAATAATGTCATAATGCAATCAGAAGTATTTACAACGGAATAGACTAAGTTGAGGAAATAATCTCTGAAGTTGAAGAACAATTCTTCAAAGCAACTCAAAAAAGAAAAAATATTTTAAAAAATAAACAAAACCTCTGAGAAATATAAGATTATGTAAAGAGACCAATTCTACAACTCATTACATTCCTGAGAGAGAAAGACAGAGAATAAATAACTTGGAAAAGATATTTGAAGATACTGTTCATGAAAATTTCTCTAATGTCACTAGAGGTATTGACATATAAATCCAAGAAATAAAGAAAACCCTGGTGAGATTTTATAAAAGAAAACCATTCTCAAGGCACATAGTCATTAGATTCATCAAGATCAACACAAAAGAAAAACATCTTAAAGGCAGCTAGAATTAAGGATAAGTCATGTACAGAGGAAACACTATCAGGTTAGCAGCACACCCCTCAGCAGATCACTGCAAGCTAGAATAAACTGGGTGCCTATTTTCAGCATCTTTAAAGAAATGAAATTCCAACTAAGAATTCATATCTTGCCAAAGTAAACTTCGTTAGTGAAGGAAAAACAAAATTCCTCTCAGACAAGCAAATCCTAAAGGAATATATTTCAACTATGCCAGCTTTAAAACAGATCCATGAGAAAGTATTAAACATGGAATTGAAACAATGACACTTGCTACCATAATGACACACTGAAGCACATAGCCAACAGGTACTATAGAGCAATCACAAAATCCAATCTATATAACAATCAGCTAACAACATGATAACAGGGTCAAACTTACATATAAATGTGAATCCTGAATGTAATGGGCTAAATACCCCATTTAAAATACATAGTAGCAATCTGGATAAAAATCCATGATCCAACCCTCTGACTTCTTCAACAAACCCATCTCATTGTTAGGACATATTCAGACTTAAAGTAAAGGTATGGAGTAAGATCTACCATGCAAATGTGAAACTAAAAAAGAGGAGTTGCTACTCTCACAGCAGATAAAAGGAACTTTAAATCAATATTAAGATGCATATTACATAATGATAAAGGGTACAGTCAAAAAAGAAGACAACTATTTTAAATATATATGCACCAAACATTGTAGTGCTCAGATTCATAAAACAAGTTCTTCTTGACATACAAAATGACTTTGATAACCTCAAAATAATAGTCGGAGACCTCAGCACTTTACTATGGTGTTAGATGGATAATTTAGGCAGAAAGTTCTGAAAATAAATTCTGGATAACAAATTCTCAATTTAAATTAGACACTTAACCAGTTGAACCTAATAGACTTATACAGAAAATCCCACCCAACAACCAAGAATATTCATTACTGAAAGCTATGCATAGAACATGTTCTAAAACTGACCAAATTCTCAGTCATAAAGTAAGTCTCAAAAAATTCAAAAAAATTTGAAATCATGCCTAGCACACTCTTGGACCACAGTGCAATAAAAATAGAAACTGCTATCAAGAGGCTCTCTCAATCTGCACAAATTCATGTAAATTAAACAATTTTCTCCTGAATAACTCATGGATGAACATCTAAATTAAGGCAGAAATGTAAATATATATTTGAAATTGATGAAAATAGGGATACAACCAACCAAAATCTCTGAGATCCAGTAAAGCAGTGTTAAGAGGAAAGTTTATAAGGTTAAATCCCTTCATCGAAAAGTTAGAAAGACCTCAAGTTAATAATCTAACTTTGCACCTACAGGAACCAGAAAAAATAATTCAAAACTAGCAGAAAAAGAAAAAATAATAACTAAAATTAGAAAAAAGTTTAATAAAATTGATATGTGAAAAGTCATACAAAAGATTAATGAAACTAAATTTGTTTTTTGAAAAAATAAATAAAATTTAAAAACTATTAGATAGACTAACAACAAAAAAAGAAGATAAAAATAAGTACAACCAAAAATGACAAATATGACATTACAACCAGTCCCACAGAAATACAAAAGATCCTCAAAGAAAACTATAAACAACTCTATGTGCACAAATGAGAAAATCTAGAAAAAAAATGATAAATTCTTAGAAATACACAACACCTCAATGAATCAGGAAGAGATCAAAACCCTGAATAGAATATCAAGATCTGAAATGAAATCAGTAATAAAAAAAATCCTGCCAACCCATGGACACAGGGAGGGGAGCATCACACACTGAGGTCTGTTGGGGGGGGGACTAGGGGAGGAACAGTGAGGGGTAGGGATTTGGGGAGGGATAACATGGGGAGAAATGCCAGATATAGGTGATGGGGATGTAGGCAGCAAACCACATTGCCATGTCTGTAACATGACCAGATAGGTCATGTAATCTATGCAACAATCCTGCCTGTCCTTCACATGTGTCCCAGAACCTAAAAAAGCAACCATATATATATATATATATATATCATGTTTTAAGACAACAAAATCTAAATCTAGTAAAGCTATGACTTTTTATCTGAAAATAATTTTGACTCCATTTTATAAAATCAAAAATACGGTATTGTTGTTTTTATTCTTTTAAAATATCCACATATTAGGGATATATTTTCTCTTTGACACAATAAATACATGGGAAGGATTATATGCTAATGCTTGATAAAGATTGGATAATATATTTCTTTTCAGTATAGGATTTCTCAGAGATAGTAATATGGTAGTGTGCATTGTCAATTTCTAAGAAGGCAATGCATATGCACCATATTCTACATTTATTGCCTGTGGAACACTTTCTCTGTGGACTGCTTAACGTTTTGCATGACATTAGAAGAAGAGGCATGGGAGCATTATTCCAGAAGACTGTATTTCAAATAATAGAAAATGACCTATTAGTTGAGTGTTGTGAAATCACTTTAGGCTGTGATGAGCTTAAAAGAAAAACCTAGTCTAAAAACAGGCTCAACAGTGTTCCAGATATAAATGTATCCTTGCTCCTTTATGATCTGGACTGTCGAGCTTCATCAAAAACATTATCTCCCAAGTTTTCTTTTATTTTTGTCTTATTTATTGGGGAGTTTTTAATATTGTATTTAAGTTTTCATAAAATCACATGTGCTATTAAAAAAAAAATCTACCAGCCAAAATGTTTCCTAGACCAGATGGAGTCACAGCTGAAGTCTACCAGACATGCAAAGAAAAACTGGTATCAATTCTATGAAACTATTCCAAAAATTGATGAGGTGGGGTGCCGGCATAACTAATTGTATAAAGCCAGCATCAGCCTAATACCAAGATCTGGAAGAAACACAACAATAACAACAACAAAATGAATGAAATAAAGAAAACTTCAGGCCAATAGCCTAAACGTAGACACAAACAATTTTTAAGAATATACCATCAAACAATCCAGCACCACATCGAAAAGCTAATACACTATGATTAAGTGGGCTTTATTTCTGGGATGGGATGTAAGGCTAGTCAACATACACAAATCAATAATGTGATTCATCACACAAGCAGAATTAAGAAAACCATATGATCATCTCAGTAGATACAGAGAAAGCTTTCAATACAAACCAGCATTCCTTATGATAAAAACCTCAGACTGTTACGTGGATGCCTGTTCCCATATCTCTTCACTGAGCAGGTCCTCCAAGCTTGGGTCTTTAGCTTCCTCCCGCCGGAGCTATAGAGGCAGGAGCAGCTTGTCAACTTCCTGGACAGGGCCCCCAGGGGCAACTAAAAGCCTCTCTGCCACTGCCTCTGCAGTTGCTACCCTCAGACTGACAAAGAACCAAAGATCATTAGGGTCTTATCCACATCTATAATAAGCTGCAGTCGACCCAAGTAGAGGATGCCAGTCCATCTCCCACAGGTCCCAACCCTACCCCACAGCTTGCCACCAGACATGGAACTTTTGGCTTGGGCTCATAGCATGAATCCTTCATCCTGGGCTCATCACAATGAGTGATTGCTGACCTGCATCTCTCTAAGGGGGAGCCCATAGGTGACAACCAAAAACACTTGGCCACAACCACTACCAAGATTCCTTCCTCTGCTGCTTCCACATTGGAGAAGGAACATAATACTGAGATTACCCCAGAGCTGCAGTGGACAGCCCAGGAGTGACAAGCTGTGATCTACAACCAGCACTCAAGGTGAAGAAAACCCACCCTTTTAGAGAGTTAAGAGGGAACAAGGCTGCAACTTTTAAGAAACATGGGGGAGCCATAAAACCGAGAAAGAATCTACCAACTGACCAATACACCTAAGTGTCACCTATTGACTTATTTCTTAAAGGTTCAAACCAAAAACACCTTGCTATGTCTGAAACCAAAGACAAGATGTCAGCTTCAAATAAAGACCTGCACAAAGCCTCAGCCCTGTGAAAAAAATCAGAAAATAAATCCATTGACTGTACCCAATCTAAATGGCAGTTAAAGAAACACGCATATGCAGAATTGAGAAAAACTAAATGCAGGAATGTCAGCAATTCAAATGGCCATTGTAATATGTCCTCCAAACAACCACAGCTGTTCTCAACAAGAGTTCTTAACCAGGCTCATCTTGCTGAAATGACAGAAATTTAATTCAGAATGTGCATAGGAATGAACATCAAGATAGAGCAGAATGGCAAACCCAAGCCAAGGAAACAAAGAGTCACAATGAAACAATATAGGAGCTGAAGGATGAAATACATGATATAAAAAGAAACCTAATGAATTTGACAGAATTTCATGATGCAATCACAAGTATTAACAGCAAAATAAACCAAGTTGAGAAAACAATCTCAGAACTTGAAGACTGGCTCTCTAAAGTAAGACAGTCAGACAAAAATAAATTTAAAAAAGAAAAACAACTTGGAAAACATAGTTCAGAAGACTACACAAGCAAACTTCTTCAGCATTGCTAGAAAGGCCAACAGACAAATTCAGGAAACACAGCTTGAAGACTGGTTCTCTGAAATAAAACAGTCAGATGATAATAAAAAAAAAAAGAAGACAACTTGGAAAATATATTTCAGGTATTGTTCAAGAAAAATTCTCCAACCTTGCTAGAGAGGCCAACAGACAAATTCAAGAAATACAGAGAACTTCTGCAAGATTCTACAGAAGATCATCCCCAAGATACATAATTGTCAGATTTCCCAAGGTCTAAAAAAAAGAGTGTTAAAGGCAGCTAGAGAGAAAAGGCAGGTCACTTAAAAAGGGAACCCCATAAGGCTAACAGCAGATCTCTCAGCTGAAACCCTAGAAGCCAGAAGAGATTGCAGGCTTAAAGAAAAAAACTTCAACAAGCATTTTATATCCAGCCAAATTAAGCTTCCTAAGCAAAGGAGACATATCTTTTTCAAATAAACAAATATTGAGGGAGTTCATTACCACCAGACCTGTCTTACAAAAGATCTTGAAAGGAGCACTAAATATAGAAAGGAAAGACTGCTACCAGCTGATATAAAAACATACTTAAACACACAAATCAGTGACACTATAAAACAACCATAGAAATAAAACAGCATAATAACAAGCTAACAACACAATGACAGAATCAGAAGCATACATATCAGTAATAACCTTGAATGTAAACATACTAAATGGTCCACTTAAAAGGCTCAGAGTGGGTAAGTTAGATACAAAAAGCAAGACCCAATGGTACACTGTTTTTAAGAGACCCACTTCAAATGTAATGACATCCATGGGCTAAAAATAAAAGGATGGAGGAAAATCTACCAAGCAAATGGAAAACAGAAAAAAGCAGTGATTGCAATCCTTATTTCAGGCAAAACAGACATGAAACGAACAAAGATCAAAAAAGATAAACAACGGTATCACATAATGGTAAAGGGTTCAATTCAATAAGAAAATGTAACTATCCTAAATATATATGTATCCAACATAGGAGCACCCAGATTTATAAAGACAAGCTGTTAGAGACAACTAGATATACTAAGAGACGTAGACTCCCACATAATATTGGTGGGAGACTTCTACACTCCACTGACAGTATTAGATCATCAAGGCATAAAATTAACAAAGATATTTAGGACCTTAACTCAACATCGGACCAAATGAATCTGATAGATCTCTACAGAACTCCAGCCTAAAACAACAGAATATACATTCTCATTACCACATAGCATATAGTCTAAAACTGACCACATATTTAGACATAAAACAATCCTCAGCAAATGCAAAAGAACAAAAATTATACCAAGCACACTCTCAGACCACAGCACAATAAAAAAAGAAGTCGAGACTGAGAAAATAACTTAAAACCATGCAATTACATGGAAATTAACATGCTCCTGAATGACTGTTGGGTAAATTATTAAGGCAGAAATCAAGAAGTTATTTGAAACTAATAAGAACAAAGATATAACATACCAGCATCTCTGACACACCACTAAGCCAATGTTAAGCAGGAAATTTATGTGGCCAGTAAATGTTCATGTGAAAAAGTTAGAAAGACCTCACATTAACAACCTAGTATCTCAACTGAAAGAATTAGAGAATCAAGAACAAATCAAAACCAAAGCTAGCAGAAGAAATAAATAATCATAATGAGAGTGGAACTGAAGGAAATTGAGAAACAGCCATTCAAAAGAGCTACAAATACAGTAGTTGTTTTTACATAAAAATTAAAAAGATAGATAGGCTTCTAGCTAGAGTAATAAAGAAGAAAAAAGATTAGATCCAAATAAACACAATAGTAAATGACAAAGGGAATGTTACTATTGACACCACAGAAATAAAAATAACCATCAGAAATTACTACACACACCTGCATGCACACAAACTAGAAAACATAGGAGAGATGAATAAATTCCTGGATATATATACCCTCCCAAGATTAAACCAGGAATATGTTGATTCCCTAAACAGACCAGTAACAAGTTCCAAAATTGAATCAGTAATAAACAGCCTACCAAGCGAAACAGCCTAGGATCTGATGGATTCAGAATCATTCCTACTGAAACTTTTATGAACAATTGAAGAGGGGCACACCTTCACAACTCATTCAATGAGGCCAGTATTACCCTGAAACCAAAACATGGCAGAGACACAACAACAACAACAAAAACTCTAGGCCTATATTTTTGATAACCATCGATGCAAAAAACCTCAACAAAATACTTGCAAACCAAATTAGGCAGCATATCAAAAAACTAATCTACTATGATCAAGCAGGCTTCATCCCCGGAGTTTATGATTGGTTCAACATAAGTAAATCAATAAATGTGATTCATCACATAAACAGAATTAAAGACAAAAAACATGATAATCAAAATAGACACAGAAAAAGGCTTCAATAAAATTTAACACTCCTTTTTGTTAAAAACTCTCAATAAACTAGACATTAAAGAAACATAGCTTAAAATTATATGAGCCACCTATTACAAACCCACAGTCAACATAATACTGAATGGTTAAAAGCTAGAAGCATTTCCCTTGGAAATTGGCAAAAGGATGCCCTGTCTCACCACTTCTATTCAAAATAGCATTAGAAATCTTAGCCAGAGCAATCGGGCATGAGAAAGAAATAAAGGGCATAATTGACTTACTCTCAATAAAGAGAGTGAGTCAAATAATTTCTGTTTGCAGACAACCTGATTCTACATCTAGAAAATCCCATAGTCTTATCCCTAAAGCTCCTTAATCTGATAAAGAACTTCAGCAAATTTCAGAATACAAAGTCAATGTACAAAAATCACCAGCATTGCTATACATCAACAACAGCCAAGATGAAAGCCAAATCAAGAACAATCCCATTCACAATTGCCAAAAAAAAAAAAAAAAAAGCCAATAAAATTCTCAGGAATACGGCTATCCTGGGAGGTAAGGGTAAAAGATCTCTACAATGAGAATTACAAAACATTGCTCAAAGAAATAATAGATGACACCAAAAAATGGAAAAATATCCCCTGCTTATGGATAGGAAGAATTAATATCATTAAAATATCCATACTGCTCAAAGCAATTAACATATTCAATGCTATTCCTATCTAGCTACTTTCTTTACAGAATAGAAAAAACTATTTAAAACTTTATATGGAACCACAAAAGAATCAAAATAGCCAAGGCAATCCTACATAAAAAGAACAAAACTGGAGGCATCGCATTACCTGTCCTTATACCAGAGGGCTACAAAAATGAAAATAGCATGGTACTGCTACTAAAACAAGCATATAGATGAATGGGACAGAATATAGAACCCAGAAATAAGGCTTTTCGCTTATGACTATCTGACCTTCAGCAAAGCTGACAAAAACAAGTATTGGAGAAAAGACTCCCTATTCAATAAATGGTGCGGGGATAACTGGCCAGCCATATGCAGGTTGAAGGTATACTCCTTTTTTACACCATATACAAAAATCAACTCAAGATGAATTAAATACTTAAAATCTAAAACCCAAAACTATAAAAACTCTATAAGAAAACCTAGGCAATACCATCCGGGACACAGGAACAGGCAAATATTTCATGACAAATATGCCAAAAGCAGTCACAACAAAAGCATATTTGATAAGTGGGAACTTTAAGCTTAAGAGTTTCATCACAGCAACAGAACCTATCAACAGAGTATACACACAGAATGGTAGAAAACATTTGCAAACTTTGCATCTGACAAAGATCTAATATCTAGCATCCAAAAGCAATTTAAACTTACAATAGAAAAACAAACAACCCTATTAAAAGTGGGCAAAGGACATGAACAGACACTTTTAAAAAGAAGATAAACATGTGCCAACAAGCATATTTAAAAAAAGCTCAATATCTTCATGATTAGAGAAATGCAAATCAAAAAGCAACAATGAGATACCATCTCACATCAGTCAGAATAGCTATTATTAAAAAGTCAAAAACAAAAAAAATGGATGGTGGCAAGGTTGCAGAGAAAAGGGAATACTTATACAGTGTTGGTGGGAGTGTAAATTAGTTCAGCCATGTAGAAAGCAGTACAGGAAATTTCTCAAAGAGCTAAAAGCATAACTACCATTCAACCCAGCAATCCCATTACTGGGTGTATACCCAGAGGAATATAAATCATTCTGTCATAAAGAGGCATGTACATAAATGTTCACCACAGTACTATTCATAATAGCAAGGACATGGAATCAAGCAAAATGCCCATCAATGACAGAACGGCTAAACAAAATGTGGTACAGATACACTATGGAATGGTGTATGCAGACATAAAATGAGACCAAAAAAATGAGATCATGTCTTTTCTGCATGCATCTTAGAAAGACTCTAACATGTTTTGGTCATTTCAAATCACTCTGTTTAGCATTTGATCCTCCTATCCTTTGATAGGAGGATTTATTTTTAACTTTATTCACCCCTAACAGAGAGGAGAAGCACATACCTTCACTGAACCAAAGCTTGGTAAAATTGCTCTAAGCAGCCTTCCTAGAAATTCTAAACATCATATTTAGTTAAAACTCTGGCTGAGACTTAATCACATGGCCACACTTAACTGCAAAGGAATTTGAAAAGTATTTTCATTCAGGTAACAACACATCAAGTGAAAGTCAAAATTTGTTTCTTAAAGAGAAAGGGAGCATAAAAGTTGGTTTAGACAACTAGTGATCTCTGGCACATGGTCTATAAATCATATCTTTAATGCAACATAAGCAATATATGTAAATAAACCCTTTGAGAAATAAAAATTGTTTTTATAATGCCATTTTGATTATGGAAATAAAATATTTCAATATTGGACATATGATTTTAAGAATCAATTATATAAAGTTACCCAATAATAAATATAGGCTAGGTGTGGTGGCTCACTCCTGTTATCCTAGCACTTTGGGAGGCGGAGGTGGGTGGATCATCTGAGGTCGGGAGCTCAAGACTAGCCTGACCAACATGGAGAAACTCTGTCTCTACTAAAAATACAAAATTAGCTGGGTGTGGCAGCACATGCCTGTAATCCCAACCACTCGGGAGGCTGAGGCAGAAGAATCACTTGAACCCTGGAGGTGGAGGATGTAGTGAGCTGAGGTCACACCATTGAACTCCAGCCTGGGCAACAAGAGTGGAACTCCATCTCAAAATATACATATATATTGCATGTAAAAAGACTCATACATAAATCTATAGTATTATTCATAATTGATAAAAACTGGAAACAATCCAAAGGTCTATCAGCTAGTGAGATATTTTAAAAATATGTTAAATTCAACAATGGAATACCATTCATCAATGAAAGCAAATGAACCACTGATTCAAAGTAACATGGATTTATCTCAAATCACTACGCTAAGTGAAAAAGCCAAACAAAAAAAGACCATAATGCATGATTCCATTTACATAAACTCTCCAGAAAAGGCAGAAAGTAAAATGAAGACAGCAAAAAGACATATGGAAATTTTTTGAAATAATGGGCATATCCTAGAATTTGATTGTGATGATGATTACATGATCCAATAAATTTACTAAAAGCCTTGAATCATATTATTATGAGTATATTTTATAGTATATAAATTTTGCTTCAATGAAATTATTTTTAAATAAATTAGTTATGTGAGCTTTCAGGGAATATGTTTCTAGGAACTTCCCAAGCAAAAGGACAGCCCTATAAAAGTGAATGTTCTAGAGCAGTCAAATGCAGTAATTCTTAAGTCTACCTGAGAACCCCTCTATTTTATAATTCTATAATGGACTTTGTTACAGATAAAAATTCTTGTATCTCATCCTACCATTCTACATTGGAGCCACATAATCTTCATTTTAATAAATTATTGAAGTAATCAGTTTTCACACTAACATTTGAGAACAGCTGGTCACAAGAGGTAATTTGGGTTAATAATATAGTACACTGAGGATTTGGGTTAGGAATAGATGGAGAGTTGAATATTTTTAAGCTCAACTAGTATTTCATTTTTACAGCATGATGCTATTATTTGTGTCAAACATAAAGAAAATTGTAAATCTGTTCATATAAACAGAAATAAATTCCTTTCAAGTTTCAGAACCAAAATATCTTATAAAATAAGTCTATAAAATAAGGTAAAGGCCTAGAACAAAATAAATACTTTGATTCAACAAAGGAAATATTATTATAAGGAAGAAAGGAATTTTGGGTGGGACTGAATTCAATTATAATATGCCAAATGGAAGTTGTTTAAGTTTTTGACATAGTTCCTTTTTTAAATTTCAGAAATGTAATAAAAGTATTCTAAATGCAGAAAAACAAGTTAATGATGATCAAAATAAATACTAATTTTTGTCTGAGCTCAAGGGACAAATATGATAATGGGTGGTTTCAAAATAGGAAATTAGTTTAATCAAGATTAAGAGGTCACAATAGCGATGGTGTTGTAATACTAGATACATCATCTGCTTCAAAAGGCAGGGAGAGTACATCCATTTTTGCAGAGAAACTTGCCAGTTCAAAGAAGGAAAAGAGAACCGATACAAAAACGTAATAACCATGATTTAATCCTGAATGACTGAATAAATAATGGTAATTTAGAAAGTGATTAAAAATGAGGTATAGATTTAAAGAGCTTTGGGGAGCAAAGATAATTATTTCTCAAAATCAGTGACAAATAGGGTTGCTATTTTTCATAGAAAATTCTACATTATTCTGGAGAACAGAGAAAATAATAAGCAATTTCTTAGCACTAAAAAAACATCACTTAAAAAGTTCTTTGCTTGAAATAGCAATTAGTAAGACTAATTATTACCTCAAAATGATACAGAGAAACTTAAAGTGCTTGGAGAAAGCATCTAAAATTATTTGGATTATTATACATGGAAAAAAGAAGAACTTAAATGGGTAAATTTATATCCTTTTTTCCTAATTCTGTAAAATATGGCTTGTATTATAAGCTTTTTCAAATCATTTTGTGAGGATAAAGTTATATGACAGATGCAAAGTACTTAGCACAACGTCTGGTATATAAGCCTGTAACAAAGGATAGTTACTATTAGTATTCTTATTATAATTGTTCTAAAAGGTAAGAGTTTTTTTTTAAGACATCTAAATCAAAAGACAACCAAATACAGTTTTATTCCCCAAATTCTAAGACATTACAAATAGTGGTCATTCCCTTAATATTCCTTTGAGAGGTTTATCTCTCAGCAACCTTGAGTTGTCTGTAGTTTCTGGCACTGCTGATTCACGCTTCTCTCTGATTTTAATCACATTTTTTCCTCTGCTTGAGATTTCCATTTCTTCCTTTATCTGCTGTCACTTCAAACTGCCTAGCTTTACCTCGAGTTTTCTGACAAACTTGAAAAGCTAGCACCACTAGCATTAGTTAAGTGTTCCCGCATAGGGATCCTATAATGCTTTTTGTGTAATGTTACTAGTTTTATCACTCTTTCATAACAATGTTTATCTTAGGCAACTTTCTTAAAAACAGAAGGTGCTGTTATGTCTTTGTATCGCATTATCAGAATGGTTTATCATAAGTACTTGGCAAATATTACTTGGATTTAATTGATGTAAATCAGTATGTAGAATCTGTTAAATCTGTGATACATGTTGAAACTATTAATAAGTTCAAGAAGTATTTGAAAAATACATAGATGAAGGACTAACAGGAAGTGGATAAAGTAATATAGATATACTTAAAGATTATTATCATGGAGAACATTGTCCTCTAGGCAAATGTCCCTGCCATCAGTGGATTTGAAATATTTAATTAAATAAACCATGGGTCACTTTCATTCTGGTATTTCCTAAGTTCTGTTTTATACTTATGCTTCTTTCTTTACTCTCTACTAATTTCTCATTCACTAGCTGAAAGCAGTAATATTTAAATAAATGTACTTAGAATTAAATAATCCCTTGATTATTTGTAAAATAAATGTTTGCACTGACAATCTTTAATTGTATAAGAAATTATTCTTGCTCTTACAACTTTCAATCCTTAAATAATTTTAAATATAAATTATGTTCAACAAAATATAAAACTTACAAAGTGACTTACTCCTCAAATAATTTACATTTTTAGTACTAACTGGAATAGCAAACTGCAGGTTTTCTTCTTTCTTTACAAAAATTCTTTTGAAAATACTATCCATGAATGGTATTGCCTAGGTTTACTTCTAGGGTTTTTATAGTGTTAGGTCTTACATTTAAATTTTTAATATATCTGGAGTTAATTTTTGTATAAGGTGTAAGGAAGGGGTCCAGTTTCAGCTTTCTGCACGTGGCTAGCAAGTTTTCTCAAGCAAAGACTTCAAGCTAAAACATCCAAAGCAATGGCAACAAAAGCCAAAACAGACAAATGGGAACTAATTAAACTTAAGAGCTTCTGTACAGCAAAAGAAACAATCATTAGAGTGAACCAGCAACCAACAGAATGGGAAAAAACTTCTGCAATCTATGCATCTGACAAAGGGCTAATAACCAGAATTTACAAAGAACTTAAACAAATTTACAAGAAAAAAACAAACAATCACATCAAAAATTGAGCAAAGAATATGAACAGACACTTTTCAGAAGAAGACATTTATGCAGCCAACAACATATAAAGAAATGCTCATCATCACTGGTCGTAAGAAAAATGCAAATCAAAACCACATTGAGATACGATCTCATGCCAGTTAAAATGGCAATCGTAAAATGTGGAGACAGATGCTGGAGAGAATGTGGAGAAATAGGAACATTCTTACACTGTTGGTGGGAGTGTAAATTAGTTCAACCATTGTGAAGACAGTGTGGTGATTCCTCAAGGATCTACAACCAGAAATACCATTTGACCCAGCAATCCCATTACTGGGTATATACCCAAAGGATTTTAAATCGTCCTATTATAAAGACACATGCACACGTATGTTTTCAGCAGCACTGTTCAAAATAGCAAGGGCTTGGAACCATCCCAAATGCACATCAGTGACAGACTGGATAAAAAAAGTGTGGCATATATACACCATGAAATAGTATGCAGCCATAAAAAAGGCTGAGTTCACGGTCCTTTGCAGGGACCTGGATGAATCTGGAAACCATCATTCTCAGCAAACTGACACAAGAACAGAAAACCAAACACTGCACATTCTCACTCATAAGTGGGAGTTGAATAATGGAAACAGATGGACTCAGGGAGGGGAACATCACACACTGGGGCCTGTTGGGGGGTGGGGACCTAGGGGAGGGATAGCAGGGGATGGGGGGATTGGGGAGGGATAACATTAGGAGAAATACCTAATATAGGTGACGGGGAGTATGGAGGCAGCAAACCACATGGCATGTATATACATATGTAACAATCCTGCATAACCTGCACATGTATCCTAGAACTTAAAGTACAATAAACAGAATTTAAAAATAAAAATATTTTTTATTTATTTGGTGTTGAATACAATTCAATTTATATTACCTTTAATTCAACTGGTATATATTTACTGATTAAGGAAAATGTAATTACAATACAATCTCTGAATTTATGAATGTCCAACCTAGAGGGGAAGACATTCATTCATTGACATGTTATTTTTACCCCATAAAACAAATTTACAGTGGTGTTCAATGGCAGACATTTATACTGAAAAAAATAATAAACAACAATTCAAATAGATTCAAAATAAGAACTTGAGTGGCTTTAAAGGGGAAAGAGCTGGATGAAGAAAAACAAGTTAGATAATTATTGTAAATTATTGTAATAAACTAAGAAAACACAGAATTCAGAAATAGGTCAGTGGCTGTATTCTTTAAGAATAGGAGCTTCATTTTTTTAATATTACATAGCACCTAACAAACCACCTTGCATAAAATCAGTGCTTAAAAATTATTTGTTGATAGAATATAATTTTAAGGAATTTCCTCATGTCCTAGTTTTATATAATCTTTTCAGTATATGATAGGACTTATGATGCTATGAATTCTATTTTAATCTCATCATATTTTTTAGGTATTAGGAATAGATTCCTAGAAAGTATGAATATATTAACTCATGTACATTATTGAAAGAATGTGGATTCTCAGTATAAATTTAAATACAAATCTTAGATTGAAACTCAAAAAGCTTAAAATATCATGCAGAAATAATTTGCTATGGATGCTATATTTTTTAAATCAAAACTATCCATGAGCAATCCAAAAATAATAATTAAAATATTTTAGAAAATGAAGAATATTTTCCTCATTGCCACCATTGTAAGAAATATAAACATCATACTACTGAAAAATTGATTGCAAAAATTATCTTCTCTATATACATACTATTGCCTTTTCTCTTTCTATCTTTTCTGTGTTTTGCCTCTATTTTATTCATTATTTTAAAACCATCTTTGTAGGATAGAAAAATACAAATCTTTATTTTAGGCTCCATGTTAAAGGCTGAGTTAATTTTTCTCTTTGAGGTTTGAGTTGAAAGATTATTCCTTGGAATTCCAAAAAAATTACCTTGGAGCAGCTATCCAGACCTCACCTCATGGTTTGGACGATTTCCTCTATCTGTCTGTCTCCTTACTGCCAATATCTCCTACTTGCCCATTGTAGATAAGAGCAAGTGGGATTTCAGTTTGGATATTGTTGAATAGAAGTTGTCAGAAAGAATTTGAACAGTTCAGCACTCTTGAAATGTTCTATTACCCTCTTTCTAGTCCTCATTATCTGCGCTTCCCACATCTACGCATTGGCATCTGTGGCCCAATTCTAAAGTAGGCTGCTTCTGCTTCCTGTGAAGTTTATAGCAGCAGAAATATCATCTACAATTCTGTTACTACTCCTAGTTTAATTTTTTCAACCAAGAACTCTTGAGAGCTTATTATTTAAGGAAATATATGTTTCTACCTTTTATTTATTTTCACCCTTTTATCTTCTCTTTTAATTTTGTTTTCTTCTTGATTTTTGTCCAGGTTGTGACTCTAAATCATTATGCCTCAGCTACAAGGAGATCTTTAAGATAAAGATCAAAGGCAAATATGAAAAAGTCCAACAGTGAAGTGTCTCTTCAGTAGGGAACACCAAATGCTGTATTATTAACACTGTATACATGGTAATAATTAATTACATTTAAAATGAAAAGTGAGAAATCCCTTGCCAATGAAAATTTGAACTTGCATATTAATTTCCTAGAGAATCCATGGAGATTTTTAAGCAGAGCAATGTATCTTCAGCATTTCTTAGTAAAAAATGGAATGGATATTTCCTAAGCTGAAATATTTCTTTTACAAATAAGGTTTAATTGCTTTGGCATCAATAACTGATAATCATCATTACAATGTAACTTTGCCTTGCATAAAAGAAGAATGTAACATTATTTTGAGAAGTAAATTTCCTCAATCAAAGGATTCTTGGGAACGCTGAAAGTTAAGTCTGACTCTTGTTGGTCTGCAATTGTATCTGCTCTGCCCTCATGCAATCTGTAGCCTCAAGAGTGATAGAGAGGATATATATCCTATTAAATTTTAAAACTCTAACAACATGATAATTATAAAAGATTTAAAGTAGTTATTTTATATTCAAGGACCTGATATAAACACATACTCAGTAATATATATATAGGACACTTTATTTTCTAACATAAAGTTATAAAAAGATGAAATGTTTGTATAATAAATATATGAATGTACTTTATTATTATTATTATTGAAAACAAGGTCTTTTTCTGTTGCCCGTTCTGGAGTGCATTGTTGTGACCATGTCTCACTGCAGCTTCAACCACCTATGCTCAAGTGATGCTCCTGCCTCAGCCTCCTGAGAAGCTGGGGCTACAGGTGCACACCACAATGCCTGGAGAACTTTTTATTTTTTTGTGGAGACAAGGTCTTGCTATATTGCCCAGGCTGCTCTCGAACTCCTGGGATCAAGCAATCCTCCTGCCTTGGCCTCTCAAAGTGCTGGGATTATAGACCTGAGTCACCACACCTGGCCTTTTATGGTATCTTAAAAGGATATTCATAAACTGTAACCAGGTCAAATGATCTTCAAATATAGAGCATTTAAAAAATTTTTTTAATTTTTAAAAAATGGATGAAATTATTATATGTTTATGGTGTACAATATAAATACATACAATATATTTTTACATTGATTTAAAGAAAATGGAAAACTACATTAATGTATTTTCAGAAAACTGCTTACACTTATGATAAGCAGTATCACATGTAAAGAATAATGCTATCAAGTTCTTTACTGTTGGGTTTTCTTCTTCATCTAACTAAATGCCAGTAGGATTTTAGAAAAATAATTCTTAAAATATGTTGCCCATTGTCTTGTTACATTTGTCTTTTACATGGAATTTTTCTTCTTTTTTTAAGCATTAATGAAATTAGTTAAGTTATTACAGCTTAAGAAAATACTGCTAAAATATGTTTGTTCAGTTGAATTATGAAAATTATGATGAATGAAATCAGCTTTCAATTCAAAACCTCACTAAAATAAAGTTCACCTAACACAAAATATGGGGAAAGTTAAATTATTTATCAAAAGATTGAAAAAAAAGAGAGAAATCTTTATTCAGAATTGCTTTGCCATGATTAGCCAAAAGCCACCTTTAATATTCAGGTTTTGTTTGAATAAAAGATGAATGCTGATACATTTTGCATACAACCTTTTGGGGACATATTCACGATGGAATTTTATATATATCTCTCTCTCAGTCTTTTTCTGTCTCTCTCTCTCCCTCTGTCTTACACACACACACACACACACACACACACACACACAAAAGAAATAAATGCTAGTAGTGTCACAAAGAATACAGAAATGTCCTGAACAGACTCTTCTCAAAAGAAGACATATGAGTAGCCAAAAAACACATGAAAAAATGTTCAGTATCACGAATCATCAAAGAAATGCGAGTCAAAACCACAACAGGATGACATCTCACACAAGTAAGAATGGCTATTGTTAAAAAGTTAAAGATGGTAAATGCTGAACAAGCTGTTGAGAAAAAGAATACTTGTACACTGTTAGTGGGAATATGGTTTCAGCCAATGTGGAAAGCAGTTTGTAGATCTATTGAAGAACTTAAAACAGAGTTACTACTGACACAGCAATCCCATTAGTGGGTATATACACAAAGAATAATAAATCATCAAGCAAAAAAAGATAGATGCACTCTTATGTTCATCACTGCAGTATTCACAGCAGCAAAGACATGGAATCAACCTAGGAGCCGATCAATGGTGGATTAAAGAAAATGTAGTAAATATACACTATGAAGTATTATGCAGCCATAAAAAAGCATGAAATAATGTCCTCTGTGGCAACATAAAATGGAGCTGGAGGTCATAATCCTAAGGGAATTAATGCAGGAACAGAAAATCAATGCCACATGCTCTGACTTTTTTTTTTTTTTTTTTTTAGAAAGAGAAAGGGAAAGGGGGAGAGAGAACAGAACTCTTGCTCTATTGCCCAGACCGGAATGCAATCTAAAAATTGGTATTAAAAACATCTTTTTTGCCAATAGTTGTGCTTAACAGCAGAGACAGGAAGGAATAAGTGAATAAAATAACAAACAAAGAGCCAACCAATATTTCATTTAAGTCTATAAAATGCTATGCAAATGCTAAAGAGTGATTTACTTCCAATTATGTGGTCACTTTCAAAATAGGTGTAATGTGATACTGAGCAAAATGTATGTTCTGTGGACCTGGGGTGAAGAATTCTACAGATAATCACTGAGTTTACTTGTTCCAGGTCTGAGTTCAAATCACAGATGTCCCTGTTAATTTTCTATCTCGTTGATCCGTTGAATATCAACAATATAATGTCAAAGTCTCCTGTTATTATTGTGCGGGAGTCCAACTCTCTTTATAAGTCATTAAGACCTTGTCTTATGTATCTGGGTGTTCCTATATTGGGTGCATATATATTTATGATCATTGACTCCTGTTGTTGCATTGATCCTTTTACCATGATGTAATGTCCTTCTTTGTTTCTTTCAGTCTTTGTTACTACTAAAGTCTATTTTGTCAGAGACGAAAGTTACAACTCCTGGTTTTTTTTTTTTTTTTTGCTCTCCATTTGATTGGTAAGTCTTCCAACCCTGTGTTTTGAGTCTTTTTGTGTCCTTGCTTATGAAATGGATCTGGATACAGCATACCAATGGGTATTGACTTTTTATTCAATTTGCCTGTGTCTTTGATTGGGGCATTTAATCCATTTAAATTTAGGATTGATATTAATATTTGTGAGTTTAATATTGTCGTTTAATCCTAGCTGGCTATTTTGCCCATTAGTTGATATAGATTCTTCACTGTGGAGATACTCTTTACCCTTTGGTAAGTTTTTGGGATGACTGATACTGGTTGCTCCTTTCTGTGTATAGTGCTTCTTTTAGAAGCTCTTGTAAAGCAGGCTGGTGGTGATGAAATCTCTGAGTGCTTGCTTGTTCACAAAAAATCTTATTTTTCTTTCATTTATGAAGCTTAGTTTGGCTGGATATGAGATTCTGGGTTGAAAATTCTTTTCTTTGAGGATATTGAATATTGACCCCCACTCTCTTCTAGTTGGTAGGTTTTCAGCTGAGAGATCTGCTGTGAGTCTGATACAGGCTTTCATTTACAGGTAACCTGACCTTTCTCTCTAGCTGCCCCTAGAATTTTCTCCTTTATTTCATCCCTGGTGAATCTACTAATTATGTGTCTTGGGGTTGCTCTACTTGAGGAATCTCTTTGTGGTGTTCTCTGTATTACCTGAAGTTGAGTATTGTCCTGCCTTACTAGGTTAGGAAAGTTTTCCTGAATAATATCCTGAAGAATATTTTCCAGCTTGGATTTATTCTCTTCATGACATTCAGGTACACCTATCAAATGTAAATTAGGTCTTTTCACATAGTCCCCTCTTTCTTGGAGACTTTGCTCATTCCTTTTTACTCTTTCTTCTCTAATCTTGTCTTCTCATTTCATTTCATTAAGTTGGTCTTCAACCTCTGATATCCTTTCTTCTGCTTGATCAATTCGACTGTTAAAACCTGGGCATACTTCATGGAGTTCTCGTATTGTATTCTTCAGTTCCATTAATTCACTGATATTCCTCTCTAGATTGTCTATTCTCATTAGGATTTCGTCAAACCATTTTTCAAGGTTCTTAGTTTCTTTACATTGGGCTAAAACATGTTCTTTTAACTTACAGAAGTTTCTTCTTATCCACCTTCTGAAGCCTAATTCTGTTAATGGAATGCATTCCTTCTCCATCAGGCCTTGTTCCCTTGTTGATGAGGAACTGTGATCCCCTGTAGATGGAGGGACATTCTGATTTTGGGTATTCTCAGCCTTTTTACGCTGGTTTCTTCCCATCACTGTAAATTTATCCACCTCGTCTTTGTAATTACTGACTTTCAAATTAGGTCTCTGAGTGGACGTCCAACGTGTTGATTCCCATCGCCAGAATCTGAGCAACCCACTGCACCGGCCAAAACAGCAGCATTAAGATTCATAGTGCTTTTTTGCCCTGGAATCTCCGGTCTGGCTTCCTTCTTGAGTCCCTGCTTCAATCAGCTGAATAGGCGGCTCTGCCTTCCTGGAGCTCCAAACGTCCACCAAAAGGGGAGCCAGTCCCCTTACTCTGCACCAAAAACCGCCACACCAGGATGCCAGCAAAACTGCCGCGCTGGCCTCAAAAGTCATGCTGGTGACCCGTGGGGCTCCTCTGCTGGGAATCTCCTGATCTGTGAGCAACAAAAATTCATCTGAAAGTGTGGTGTCCTCTCATTCTCTGCGCTTTCACTGGGAGCTACAATCCTGAGCTGCTAGTAATCAGCCATCTTGGATCTCTCCCCTACATGCTCTGACTTCTAAGTGGGAGGTAAACATTGAGGACACATGAACATAAACATGAGAACAATTAGACAATGTGGACTACTACAGGAGGGAGAGAGGAGGGTATGCACTGAAAAACTACCTACTGGGTACTATACTCATTACTTGTGCTCACTACCTGAATGCAATATACCCATGTAACAAACATGCACATGTACCCCTGCATCTAAAATAAAAGTTGAATTTTTTTTTAAAACAAGAAATGTTCTGACATATGTAGTTACCTGAATATATTTATTGATAACAAATTGTATAAAAATTTATGATTTATCAGTCTATAAATATATGGCAGATACCAAACAGGTAATGTCAATGCCTTTAATCTTTTTCATTTTGCATTTAAAAAATTTGAGTTTTTAATAAGAATTTTATATACATAGGTTTAGTTTAATCAGAACTTTCCTCTATGTAACTACAACATCCATACGCTTATTTTTTTCCCTTATTTTTTACTAAATCCTCATTTGCAATATTACAAATTCTGTTTTGTCTTACCTTCTGCATTATTTTTTCCTGAAATTTATAGTCAATTGCTAAGTATGCTTGACATATTTTGGATTTTAATAGGACACTTGTTTAAATTTGTACTAGAACCAGCTTATATCATTCAGCTAATTATCACCTTAGTTATTTAAAACTCCTCCAAATGCCTAGTTTTGCCCTCTGGCATAGGAGAACATGATTTCATTTGTCATTCTGGTCTTCGCTTACCCCTCTTTTCTTCAATTTCATAGTAATACCATACTTCTGATTCCTCTAACTTCTAAAAGACTATTTTGTTCCTCTCTTTTTGCTCTCAGATGTTCTCATTCCCTCACTACCTTCTTTTCTCTCTTTCTTCTGGCTCCTCTTTTGCCTTTACAATTGTATAAGTCTTGATCTTGGCTAAAAACATCTTTGCTTGACTTGAAAGTAGTTTTCACTCTTTTGCCTCTTTTCATCTCAAACCTTTAGAAAGGAAACTTTATAAACTCAGATGTCATTTACTCACTCCATTCCCTCCTTGATCTTCTCTAATGTTGATTTTGTGTACATAACTGAGTCCAAATTGTTTTCTTTTCTCAATTTCTGCTTTCTCAAGTTCTCTGACTTACGCCACAGTATACTCTCAGTCAGAGAATTTGCTAGAGTTACTTCCTGTACCTTGGTTATAATTAGATATTTTGACAAAAAAAAAGAGCACTATATAAAAGTAATATGTTATGTTTGTGTGTATATTTTGCATATATAATGACACATCTTATGTTCCTTAATAAATAGAAAAAAAATCCCAGTAACACTTCTTATACTATTATAATTTGGGCATAATTTTGGCTTAAGACTGTATATCAATTGATGTATGTCTGTTTGGCTTATCTTTGGCTTCTCTTGCCTTTATTCCTTCTATGTTTAATGTGTATTCTTGGCCTCAATTCTCATGCCTATCAATCTATTTTCTGGCCTCTACATTTCTTTTTTGTTTTTCTTGTATTTATTTATTTTTCATTGCATTTTAGGTTTTGGCATACATGTGAAGAACATGCAAGATTGTTTCATAGGTACACACATGGCAGTGTAATTTGCTGCCTTCCTCCCCATCACCTATATCTTGCATTTCTCCCCATGCTATCTCTCCCCAACTCCCCACCCTCCACTCTCCCTCCCCCATTTCCCCCCAACAGACCCCAGTGTGTAGTGCTCCCCTCCCTTTCTTTGTACATGTCTTTCTAGTTGTTCTTTCAGCACTTCAAATTTAATTAGAGAAAATTAGCACATTTTCTTCCCTCCCAAACCTGTCAATGCTCCTTTTTTTTCTATTTTGTTAACAGCACCACCAAATGAGAGGGACACTCGGATACAAAGACAAATACTTGGAGTAAATCCTGCTCGTCCCTGTTTCTCAAGTATAATTATCTATTAACTCTGTTGAATTTACTCCTAATTTTCAGATAAATCTATACTTTTCCACTGTTACCTCTTTCACTTAGGGCCTGTTTAACTCTCACTTAAAGTATTTTTTCAGAGCTTTAATTGATATTTTTACTTCCATTCTCATTTCCTCATTAATCTCTCATATGTAAAATTATCTTGATAAAAATATAATGATATATATTCTGATACAATCTTGAAATATGTAAACCAGTAAATTCTCTTTGTACTTTTGTAGCATTTGAAGTCCTCTCTGTGAGAGGAAATACACATTCTGAAATATCAGAAAATTTGATATGTGTCTGCATTTTTATGTGAACAACAACAGGATAACTGATATGAGGACTGTCTTTAAATATCTGAAAGAAATATGTCTGACAGTTAGCCAGTACTTACTCAGTGTTACACGTCGATTTAGAGTAAGGCTAGATGGGTTATATTGCTATCCCTGCTTATGTGAGTAAACTTCAGCTTGAAAAAGTTAATGACTTTCCCATAGCCCTCATTCTATTCAACTATGAAACAAAGATTATAAATAAATCACTCTAATTTTAGAGCCTTCACGTATGTTTGATATTTTATAACCAGGTCACTCAGTAAGTCTCTACTGAAGGAATTCAAATGCTACACAGAAGGAGATTGTAGAAGCAGCAGGCTAACTAGAAATGATAAAAAGATGTTCAGATTTCATTAAGCTTATGAATGAATGTGCTGTGGGTAGTATTTTGAAAAGAAACCCTGGCAACAAAAATAGATATCTTAATGTTGTTCCATTAAAAATATTACCCTCTTAATTTATCATAGAATAAAACTGCCAAACATAAGAAAAACTGAAATAATTATATGTGGACTATAGCAAACTCTGAAATAATGGAGTGCTCACTATAAGTAATGAAGAAGTGAGTAAGAAGAGGGCATAGAACCTATGAATGAAAAAAGAAATTAAACACAGAGCTAAAGTCAACATGTATGCCAGGTAAACTTCCCTAGAAGTATCAAAACTATGAAGAAAAAAAGGAGCTTTAACATCCAGTAGGACCTCATAGAATGATATTCAACATTACTAATCACTAAGGAAATGCAAATGAGAAGCAAGTGAGACACGACCTCATACCCATTAGGATGACTACTATCAAGTGGGAAAATAAAAAATATTGGCAAGCAGTGTCGATATATTGGAACCCTTGTGCACTACTGATGATAATATAAAATGATGCAGCCACTGTGGAAAACAGTGTTTCAGTTTCATAAAATATTGAAAACAGAATTACCATATTATCCAGAAATTTCACTTCTGGAAACATACTGAAAAAAATTCAAAACAGAGTCTTGAAGAGACATTTGGATTTCAGCATTTATACCAGCATTATTCACAATAGCTAAAAGGTAGATGATACCCAAATATTCATCAATGGATAAATAGATAAGCAGAATGTACAAGGTACATACTGTGCAATGGAATATTATTCAACCTTAAAAGAGATAGAAATTTTGACACATTCTACAATATGAATGGACCTTGAGGACACAATGCTAAGTGAAATAAGCCAGTCACAAAAAAAAAGAACCACAAATATTGTATAATCACATTTACATAAGGTATCTAGAATAGTCAAATTCATAGAGATAGAAGTAAAATAAGGACTATCAGCCTGAGGGAAGGAAGGAATGGGGAGTTTTTATAATGGGTATAGGGTTTTAGTTTCATAAGATGAAAAGAGTTCTTGAGATGGATGGTGGTGATGATTTCACTACAATATGAATGTACTTAATGCCATTGAATTGTATACACTTAAGAAGGGTTAAAATGTAAATTTTATGTTTTATTTATTTTTTCACAATAAATAAAATAAAATAAAATAGTGGGCCTTAAACAAAGGAAGCAGAAATTTTCAGCCACAAAATACTTGTTGCTATGTTAAGTTATTCCTTTTGAGTCCATTTTTTTGTTACTAATTTGACAAATCAAACAGAACAATTAGTGTGTACAGACTCAGGCCTAATTTATCAATAAAAACTAGATTATACTTTATTTCCCTATAAAATTAAAAATTGATACATTAAAGGATGATTTTCATCTTAACAGATTTTTCTTTTTCAAAGAAAAAAAGCAAAATGGTAATATTAATGCTAAACAGACATTACTTAAAGTTATAAACAACCTTTTGTAACTCCTTTTATAACCGTTATAATTATTCTTATAGAATTTTTTTTGAGTCTCATATCTAATAATCATATTCCCCTCCCTTCATCTGATCTGGTTTTTTTTTTTTCCTTGAGCTCTACTGAAATGTAGTCACGAGGGAGTATTAAGACACATATGCATGCACTTCTGGGAAAAAAAAGTGGCTATTATATGCAAAGACAGAAAAACGGGAGTTACTCTAATTACCTTCCTATTCCTTTCCAGGAACACTATATGGTAGTTGATGGCTCATCACTTCTGAAAAACCCAGGGGTAAAAGCACCAGACAGTTTAAAAGACCTCTGGTATATTCTCCAGACACCAAAATGATTTATTACATGCAAATTTCCATTACTACTAATGGGAGTTATTATAAGTGATTCATACTTTAAACATAAAAACTAAAAGTTCTTTTCTATTTTGCTTACATTGAATGAATGTTTTGTTTTACAAAATTTATAGAAAAGGTGAGGTATAGTCATCAATATTTTAAATATTTAAAATGTAACTATGGGTGAAATAGTGCTCTTTATAGTCAAATTATTTCAAATGTTAATTTTTAAATTCTCAACAATATGCCCTTAGCATTGCTTTCTCACTTCTCCTGGTGTGTAGTTAGGTAGCACAGACCAATTTGATTATTAGATTGATATATTGCTGTTATTAGTCATATAATACATGACAAAGCCAAATAAAAAGAAGGTTTTTTTGTTACCTTAACTTTGAGTATAACTGAAAGCAAATTATCTCATCTTGCAATCACACCATTATTTATTAGGGAACTTCAAGGTACTGAATTAGATTATCTGGGATAAAAGCTTTGATGTCTTATTTGAGAAGCATATACTTTGGTAGAAAAAATTATGTTAGTTGAAATATGAATGCAAGTTTTCTTTGCTCCTATCCCCAATATTGCCATAATCCTATGGCCTTATGAGAATTTGAAACCATTATAAATGAAATGTGTAGAGAAATATAAATGTTTCCACTTCAAATATTTATGTCATTATAACAATGCAAAGCAACATAAAACAAAAATTTGCAAACATTTTTGATATGCTAGAAACTGTGCTAAACATTTTAGTAGAAAAATAAAATTTTTGCTCCAAAAGAGCTCAAAATCCACCAAGAGATAAATATATTATTAGTTCTGATACATTTAAATATATGTTTGAAAATAGGTTTTCATGGATAGAATACAATTCTCATTATTGACTATCTCTATAGAATCTGAATAACTACTAACTGGAGATCTTAGAAGATATTCTTGCATGCTGCAGAAGTTTGGACTAGTGACCACTAAGATTCCTCTTAATGCTGATATTCTGTGGTTTTATGATGATAGAATCCTGACAAATGAGGTTGAAATGCTAGACAATTTATTGCATGTAGATTCATGTTTAACACCAGTTAAACCACAAATTTTTTGGATTATGCTTACTGATTTTGATGACTCATTTCCAGACTTTAAAAAAAATTTTCTTACATACACTGGGCTATATTATTCTATTTTCAATAGTGTTAGCTCACAGAATGAAACTCTTTCCCATTGACATTATGTCAGTAAATATTTCAATCCCAGAAATAAACAAATCTGTAGAAATTTTGCTCATATAATGGCCTAATGCCAAGTTTATAGCTTTGTTGAGGAGCTTACACATGACCTTTGTCTAGGTGCAAATGAGCAAAAACGCTTTTGAGAAAACCAATCATTTTCATGGACTGCAACTTCCAAAAGTAATAAAAAATTTAAGTAATTTTTCAAAATGCATACCTATCTTGATGACATATGCAAAGATGAGTAAAGTCAATTTTAGCAATAAAGGCGCAGACTAAAATTTCAGAATATTAGGTGGTGTAGCAGGCATACATGGTTATCTGCAAATTTTCTGCTCTGAGATGAGCATTTGTCATTTAACTATATGACTTTGAAAGATTTTCATAAAAATTCTAAAAGGAAACTTTAGAGAAAAAAGTGCATGTTCAATAAAAAAAGCAATACATGGTTTTCAGTTACATATTGTGTGTGATTGTGTGTGTATGTATCTATAAGACAAAGCACAGAAATTATGAGTAATAAAGTAAAATGGGAATCTTAAAAATAAATAAAAGGAAAGTAGGGAATCCAGTGAGGTGGCCTGCAGGAAACTGTTCTTTTATTGAATATACGTGACTATTCTACCCTGCTTGTAAAACTTTCTTTGGTCTTTTTTTTTTTTTTTTTTAAGTAGCAGTGTATCTCACCAGCTACTCCTTTTAGACTCCTTTCTTCAACATGTTATTAATATTTCTACACACAATTTAAATGCTGGAGAACCTCAGGAATGAATCCGGGTGCTTCTTTCTTTACTTCCTATCCTTGATTTTAAGTTTCATCCATATTCTGATGACTATTTGATTTTTTACTTCCACTCTATTCCTTCCCTGTTAGGCTGGTATATTCTAATGTCTATAATATTCAGCATCTTCACATTTTTTAGCATCCCAAGTATATTCAAATATTAATTCAAAATGAATTCTTCCCCCATCAGCAAACCTGTTTTCATGCCATGTTTCCCTGTCTCAGTGGATGATGCTAGTGTTCACTATGTCTTCAAACCCAAAAGTGCAGGAGTAATCATTGAACTCTTTTTATCTCCCATCCTTCAAACCCAAAGCAGCATCAAACCACGTTGTCGCATCAAAATATCATATCCACTCACTTCCCTCTATTTCCATTTCTTTTATTAGAGTGCAAGCCCAAAGCAGTCCAGTATACTGATTTCAATTCACAAAAATCAATCTTCTTATAGCCAACATGCTAAAACTCAGTTGAAGTATTTCTTTAAGAAAATCAACCATTACCAAAATAAATTTGTTAAATAATCAATTCACTCACTGAGTCGTTTACTAAATTAGCCAAATGATTAATTTACCAAAACCTTGTTTTTCTAAATAAACAAATTTGCTTAAAATCAATTGTTTAAAAGCCAATTAATCAGAATCCAATTACCAAAAACGCAAATTCACTCAAACATTTTTATATTAAATATTTATAGTTTCTAGCATTTTGTTTTACATACATGGTTTCTAAAGGTTTTGAGGAACTTTTTAACTGTAAGATGACTTGATTCACAATAGTTCTGAGATGCTAAATTTTACTTCAGTTTGTGCTGAATTTTTTGGACTAGTTTACTCAAATATCTATTTTAAGAGTGGTTCACATTTTGGACTTCAAGAAATCCTCAAATATTAATCTAATTGAGCTCAAAAATGATTACAGAATTGAAAATTTATTGTAAAATAGAAACTTATTATTTCATTTTAAAGTCCCAATATTGAATATATGCCCCATAGCTGTCATTAAAAATGCAAAAGATATTTTTATCCTCAAATCAGGAAATAATAGAACAAGCAGGCATACACTAAATGCTGGCTTGCTAGAATTAAATGGATCATAATAAATAAAAATAAACTGGATATATAAGACAAAAATTTAAACTGCTTGACTAAAACATCTCAAGGATTTTTAAAATCTATTAAAATCATTCACTTTGATCAAAATATACCTAGATTTTATGAATAAATAACATTTTCTAATAATCTGATTATTTAATTATTGGAAATTTAATTTTCTAATAATTTGATTAATTAATCAGTAGTTTATTAGTCATTAATCATTCAGTATATTTATGAGTTATTTTTAAGAATTTGGTCATTTTATAATTTATGTTTTCCCTTGGGCAAATTAAACTTAAATGATTCATTCATTATATCTTCTTTGGAAAACTATAATTCTTCCTAATTAGTTTTCATTCTCCTTCTGTTCTGGGGCATTCTAACAATCCTATTCTGTCCTTTTTTTTTTGAAAGAAAGAAAGAGAAAGAGAAAGAGGGAGAGAGAACAGGAGTCTTGCTCTACTGCCCAGACTGGAATGCAATCTAAAAATAGGTATTAAAAACCTCTTTGGTTCTGATAATTATGCTTAACAGTGGAGACAGGAAGGAATAAGGGAAGAAAACAACAAACAAACAGCCAACCAATATTTTATTTAAGTCTGTGAAATGCTATGCAAATGCTGAAGGGTGATTTACTTCCAATTATGTGGTCACTTTAAAAATAGGTGTAATGTGATACTGAGCAAAATGTATGTTCTGTGTACCTGGGGTGAAGAATTCTATAAATATTCACTGAGTTTACTTGTTCCAGGTCTGAGTTCTAATCATAGATGTCTGTTAATTTTCTATCTTGCTGATCTGTCAACTATTAACAATGTGGTATCAAAGTCTCCTGCTACTATTGTGTGGGAGTGCAAGTCTCTTTATAAGTTATTAAGAACTTGTCTTATGTATCTCAGTGCTCCTATATTGGGTGCATATATATTTATGATCACTGACTCCTGCTGTTGCATTGATCCTTTTACTATGATGTAATGTCCTTCTTTATTTCTTTTAGTCTTTGTTACTATTAAAGTCTATTTTGTCAGAGATGAAAGTTAGAACTCCTTTATTTTTTTGCTCTCCATTTGATTGGTGAGTCTTCCTCCAGTCCTTTATTTTGAGTCTTTGTGTGTCCTTGCTTATGAAATGGATCTGGATACAGCATACCATTGGGTTTTGACTTTTTATTCAATTTGCCTGTCTGTGTCTTTGATTGGGGCATTTAATCCATTTAAATTCAGGATTGATATTGATAATTGTGAGTTTAATATTGTCGTTTAATGCTAGCTGGCTATTTTGCCCATTAGTTGATATAGATTCTTCACTGTGGAGATACTCTTTACCTTTTGGTAAGTTTTAGAGATGACTGATACTGGTTGCTCCTTTCTGTATATAGTGCTTCTTTCAGAAGTTCTTGTAAAGCAGACCTGGTGGTGATGAAATCTGAGTGCTTGCTTGTTCATAAAAAATCTTATTTTTCCTTCATTTATGAAGCTTAGTTTGGCTGGATATGAGATTCTGGGTTGAAAATTCTTTTCTTTGAGAATATTGAATATTGACCCCCACTCTCTTCTAGTTTGTAGGTTTTCAGCTGAGAGATCTGCTGTGAGTCTGATAGGCTTCCCTTTATGGGTAACCTGACCTTTCTCTCTAGCTGCCCCTAGAATTTTCTCCTTCATTTCAACCCTGGCGAATCTAGCAATTAAGTGTCTTGGGGTTGCTCTACTTGAGGAATCTCTTTGTGGTGTTCTCTGTATTACCTGAAGTTGAGTATTGTCCTGCCTTACTAGGTTAGGAAAGTTTTCCTGAATAATATCCTGAAGAATATTTTCCAGCTTGGATTTATTCTCTTCATGACATTCAGGTACACCTATCAAATATAAATTAGGTCTTTTCACATAGTCCCCTCTTTCTTGGAGACTTTGCTCATTCCTTTTTACTCTTTCTTCTCTAATCTTGTCTTCTCATTTCATTTCATTAAGTTGGTCTTCAACCTCTGATATCCTTTCTTCTGCTTGATCAATTCGACTGTTAAAACCTGGGCATACTTCATGGAGTTCTCGTATTGTATTCTTCAGTTCCATTAATTCACTGATATTCCTCTCTAGATTGTCTATTCTCATTAGGATTTCGTCAAACCATTTTTCAAGGTTCTTAGTTTCTTTATGCTAAAACATGTTTTTTTTTTTTTTTTTAACTCACAGAAGTTTCTTCTTATCCACCTTCTGAAGCCTAATTCTGTTAATGGAATGCATTCATTCTCCATCAGGCCTTGTTCCCCTGTTGATGAGGAACTGTGATCCCCTGTAGAGGGAGAGGCATTCTGATTTTGGGTATTCTCAGCCTTTTTACGCTGGTTTCTTTCCATCATTTAAATTTATCCACCTGTCATCTTTGTAATTACTGACTTTCAAATTAGGTCTCAGAGTGGACATCACACTTGTTGATTTCCAGTGCTGGAATCTGAGCCACCCACTGTGCAGGCTAAAACAGCGGCATTAAGATTCATGGTGCTTTTCGGCCTGGGAATCTCCAGTCTGGCTTCCCTCTTAAGTCCCTTTTTCGATCAGCTGAATGGGTGACTCTGCCTTCCTGGAGCTCCAAATGTCGACCAGAAGTGGATCCAGTCCTGTTTACTCTGCACCTTGAACCACCGTGCTGAGGCGCCAGCAAAACCACCGCGCAGGCCACAAGAGTCACACTGGTGACCCGTGGGGCTCCTCCACTGGGAATCTCCTGGTCTGTGAGCAACAAAAATTCATCTGAAATTTTGGCGTCCTCTTATTCTCTGCGCTTTCACTGGGAGCTGCAATCCTGAGCTGCTAATAATTGGCTATCTTGGATCTCTCTCCTAACAATCCTATTTCTACCAAGCTGTAAGAATTATCCCTTTTAAATGCTACAATGATCATGCCACTACTCATTTAGAGTCTATTCATGGAATACCAATTTACAAAATAAAATCTAAACTTCCTACCAGAAGCCTTTAGGTATTTTGTTGATTTCACCCCAACTATATCATCAGCTTCATCTCATGCCACTCTCCCCTTTTTTCCCATAGTGTAGTCACCTGGCTCTTTGTCCCACTCCAGAAAAGATTAAATATTTTTTATCTAGGGTCGTTGCATTGCTTTCTCAGCCTGAAATATTCTTTTTCTGGCTCTTCCTTAGTTGGCCCCTTTTAGTACAAAATATCACTCTGTTAGATAATCATTGCCACTTATGTATTTAAAGTGCCTCTATTATTCTTTACCATAGCAATCTGTTGTTTTCCTTCCTAATTATACTTCCTTCTAGGTGTCTTTTATTTATGTATTAGGTGATATATTAATTTTTTATGTTACTCCCTGTTATATAAATTTCATGAGAAAAGTGAACTTGTCTATTTAGTTCAACATTGCACTATTGTTGAGCTTAGCACATGGTAGTTGGTCTATATATATTTATTATTTTACAGAATAAAAGCAGTATTAGGGTATTTGGGACAAAGAAAATAAATTGATCAGATAGAAATAATGGAAATTGACTTTTTAATAGAAAAACAATGAATTCATTAGCATCTATAATATCAAACCAACATGTTTGATATCAGTGTAAAAATACCCCAATGGATCATAAAATAAATTTGCTAAGATATGCAAAAGTAATATCAGTAATGATCATCCTGACTAACACATATCATGTTAAATTAAATTGACTTGCTAAATCCTGATTCAATCTTTAGACTCATAAAGTGACTGCTGCATAAACAGTGTATTTTTCTTTTAGCCTACATTCAGCATAATATAAATAACATTATGGATAAGGTATAAAAAATAAACACTAGTTTATATTATAGGTATGTAGATTCATGGCTACTTGTGCAATCTTCTCAAAAAACGAGTATTGATTAATGAAATGTAATTGAAGAGAAATTGCTCTAGTGAGGTATGTCATAAGATTATATTTTGGCTTTATTTTTTAATTTTAAAAGATAATATTTCTGAAAATGTATAAAGCAAGCAGAATCTAGAACTGTGAAAACAGTTTTAGTCCAATTCTGTCATACAATATTTTAACAATAATAATAAGCTAGGGCAAGAATAATAAGCTAAAAAAGCAGATACATTTTGTTAAGAATGTAAAATTGTATATTATTGTGTGCAATTAAAAAATATAGATATTAGATTAGAGAAGACTATTTAGCAGCTCTCTGAGGAGTGGCAGATAGAATGTTTCAGTGGAACTCAAGCTTAACAGGAAGCCACACTATTATGTTTGCAAGGGTGAAAGGGGAAGTCATAAAGGTTCTATTAATAGAATATTATTCAGACAAAGAGAGAGCTTTGTCTCATTTCAATATTCAGGAGTCCGACCACTTTAAGCATAGGATATCTAATTCAGACTTCTACATTTTAAATATGAGACTAAAACACAAAAGCTTATCCAAAAGGTAAAAATTCTTGGGAATTGTTATTTAAGCTTCAGCTATATTAATTGCAACCCAGAAAACAAAGCCACCATATGACATGAGAAGAAGATTTAGACAGACAATTTAAAAATTTTTAAGGGGTTAAATGTTTTGATTTTATTATAGTTATAAAGTCATTTTAAAATGTTAAACAAAGAAACAAGAATATGATCAATAGTTCCATGGGAAATGGTAGTATTATAATGACAAATGCTGTCATTTATTAAGCACTTAAGTGCCATGTTTTATAGAATGTACTTTACATGCATTATTTCATGTCAGTCACACAGAATATCTTGAAAAAACCGATATTATTTTCCGTGCCATGTAATTGGGAGCACAAAATAATTTTTAATGTTTTCCAAAGATCAGAGTAAGACAGTAACAGCTTTAAAATTTAAGCCTCAATCTGCTGGATTATCTAGTTTGTTCTTGATATAATAGTTAGACTATTTTTTCCAGCAACTTTGCATTTACTTATATTTTATGCTTTTGTAATGAATATGGATTATCTTGATAAAAAGTGTTTAAGATAAAATAATAAAAATACAAAATGTATGGAGCTTACTACCTGAAAGTAAAAGCAGAAAATGATTTGCAAGTAGCAAGAGAAATATTTCTGAAGAAAATAAGTGTATTTTTCTCTTAAAATGGTTATAGTCATTAGTTTTGATTTCATGCATTTTTTGAAGTGACAAAGAGAAAATTTCTAATACTCAGCATAAAATAAATATTGTCTTACTTTTTTATAGAAAAGTTTCATTAACTAAAGATGGATTAAAAATTTAAACATAAGACCTAACACCATAAAAACCCTCAAAGAAAACCTAGGCAAAACCATTCAGGACAAAGGCAGAGGCAAGGACTTCTTTGACTAAAATACCAAAAGCAATAACAACAAAAGCCAAAAGAGACAAATGGGATCTAATTAAACTTAAGAGCTTCTGCACAGCCAAAGAAACTATCAGCAGAGTGTACTGGCAATCAACACAATGGGAAAAAATTTTTGCAATCTACCCATCTGACAAAGAGCTAATATCCGGAATCTACAAATAACTAAAACAGATTTACAAGAAAAAAACAAACTCATCCAAAAGTGGGTAAAGGATATGAACAGACACTTTACAAAAGAAGACATCTATGAGGCCAAGAAACATAAAAACATACTTATCATCACTGGTCATTAGAGAAATGCAAATCAAAACATGTTGAGTTATCATCTCATGCCAGTTAGAAAGGTGATCATTAAAAAATCTGGAGACAGCAGATGCTGGAGAAGATGTGAAGAAGTAGGAGAGCTTTTACACTGTTGGTGGGAGTATAAATTAGTTCAACCATTATGGAAGACAGTGTGGTGATTCCTCAAGGATCTAGAAAGAGAAATTGCATTTGACCCAGCAATCCCATTACTGGGTATATACCCAAAGGATTATAAATCGTTCTATTATAAAGGCACATGCACACGTATATTCATTGTGGTACTGTTTACAGTAACAAGACCTGGAACCAATCCAAATGCCCATTGATGGCAGACTGGACAGAGAAAATATGGCACGTATATATCATGGAATACTACGCAGCCATAAAAAATGATGAGTTTATATCCTTTGTAGGTACATGGATGAATCTGGAAACCATCATTCTCAGAAAACTGAGACAAGAACAGAAAATCAAACACTGCATGTTTTCACTCATAGATGGGTGCCGAACAATGAGAACATGTGGACTCAGGGAGGGGAGCATCACACACTGGGGTCTGATGGGTGGGCTAATCGAGGGACAGCAGGGTGGGGGGAGGATGGGGAGGGATAACTTGGGGAGAAATGCCTGGTATAGGTGATGGGGGGATGAAGGCAGCAAACCGCCTTGCCATGTATGTACCTATACAACAATGCTGCATGATCTGCTCACGTACCCCAGAACCTAAAATTCAAAAATTAAAAAAAAAAAAAGAAAGAAAACAGTTCCAATGTTAGACTATTCAATACATGTCATCCTTAGAAACATATCAGTTGAGGCTCAAGCTTTAAATTAAGAATTAACATTTGTGTTAATACTTTGAAGTTTAAGTATTTTTCTTGGTTAAGCATAGTGGTACGTGTCTGTACTCCCAGCTACTTGCGAGGCTGAAGCAGGAAGACTGAGCACAGGAGTTTGCGGCTGCATTGAGTTATGATCCTGCCACTGTATTTCAGCCTGGGTAAAAAAAAAAAAAGGTCAAAACTTTTCCCCATTTGATTCTCATACAATGCCTCCTCATTTTACAGAAAAGAAAACCAAAGATCAGAAAAAGTGACAGTTTTGAGGTCATGGAGGACACAATAATTTAGTACTTCTGACTCCAAATTTTGTTTTATTCACCATGTGGACTCAAAATAGCAAAGGCAGGAAAATGCTCATAGAATAATACAAAATGTTGTACATCATAAAAAGCAGCACTATTGATAAGTTTTTAACATTAACATTCTCAATGCTGAGATTTTAAAACTTCTTAGTTAGTGCCCTTGTCCAATTGAACATTCTTAAATGTCATGTGATGACAAATTGAATAACTGTATTATATTCAAACCCATCATTATTTTACTTATCTTTTTATTTTTCTAATAATTATATTTTAGGAGGGAAAATAGATCATTAGCCATACCTACTTGGAATAAATTCTGTATTGTCCTTTTATACAGATTGGTTTTGTTAGAGTTAAATTGAGTCAATGTGTTACCAAATTTGTAGTGTAAAATTTACTCTGTATAAAAAGACGGTTTAAACTTTGAGTTACCATGATTTTACATAACAAATATCATACTACATTTTTCTAATAGCTAATATCCTCCAGCTATGACAATCTAAACGGTACAAGTCAATAATCCTTGACAATATTAATAACAACCTTTCCCAATGTTTTAGGAAAGCTCTTTGCTCTAACAAAAGGACCTCGATAGAACTTCAGATTTATGATGCCAAGATACATAATACCTTTAGATTTAACTTAAATTTTAAGGTAATAGATAAATATTTACTAACATTTTTCTTAACTGTTTTTAACAGAATAAACTAGCTACCACATGGGTTATACCCTCAAATTGCCTATATTAAATGTCTAACAGTCTTCTAAGATGTTTTAAATTAACCAGTAATGAAGTTATACTTTCTAGTCATGGCTAAATTAAAGAAAATAGAGATTATAATTTTTTGTTTCTCCTGATCTAAAGTTATCCTTATAAATTTAAATGTAGGATACTCCAGATAATGGCTGATTATAAATTAGAAGTATTGAGAGAAGGAGAAAAGTCTTAGCAAATCATTTTTTGTCTTTAACATGAATACATAAATGTACATGTGTAAAGTTTGTGAGTCTATAACATAATATTTCATTATCTCATACAGATTAATCTTGCCATAATTAGTCCCGGATCCATTTTCCCTATGTTCTCATTTAGTTTTTCCCTTTATTGTCTTCTATTGACAAGAGTATTATGTAAAAATTAACTGTGAGTAGAAAGCAAATGACTAATCAAAATCAAATTAAATTATTTGATTCAAAAATCAAAAAAAGTTTCACCTCTTTCTTTTTGATTCAGTACTTCTATTTCAAAACATATAATTTTAATAAATGTTTAGTAATTATTATACAGTGGTGTTTATAACGATAATGAGTCTAAAGTCCGCTAAGGTGAGAGACTGCATCATAGCATAAGAACATAATATCTTTATTAGAGATGGAAAAAGAAAACTAGATTATTGAATTTTACTATTTTGGCTAAATATCATTAAACAGCATGGAGTCCAGGAAATAGAGAACAAAATAAAGAAAGACAGCATGTTCCCAGGAAGACTAGCTAACAAAATATGACACTAACAGAGCAAAATGCTCTTAGCCAAGCTAATAGCCCACAGAATGGTGGTAGTATGCAATTTATAATTTGACTGTGAGACCTAGATTTTCACAGATGCCACTCTAAATGTCAGTACTTACCCCATGTCACAATGAACAAAAGGCAAGCCATTAGATGAAATCAACAACTGTGTCACCATTGAAACTCATCTTAAGTAAATAACATATTGCAGATTTATGATGACATTCAAATAGACTCAGGGATCATGCCATTTGCTCAACTTAATTGGGCAGTAGAGATATTACAAGTTTAGTGTCCACCATTAACAAGACAAGCCCCCCATAAATCCTGTGCCAACCAAATCACTGGGACACATTCAGTTACGCTGAAGTCAAAACAACTCAGTATAAAAATGAATTACAAAGGGTTTTTGAATAACTGCTTTATGCAAAACTGAGAACAATGAAAATCACAGTAGAAACATGAAATTCTACGAGGACATGCCTAAGCATAATTTTGAGTAACAGGGCATAGCCAATGACTGAGAAACCATAGCAACAGGAAGAACAAGTTGGCATGTTAGTAATCTGAGATAGGATGGTTCTTATAAAGGTAAGAAGCTGAGCTGTAAGTAGGATCAAGGGTATAAACATAAAACAAGCATGCTTCTTCACCCACAGAAAGGAATGCAGCTAATAGATGTCAGCAAAAGAGCACCATCATTAAACTCTGGAGACTTTACCTTTAGAAAGCATGTATCAGGACTATTTTGTAAGAAAATAATTTTGACAATTCAGTATTTTAGCCCCATTGAATGCCATTTGAGAAAAAAATTACACTTATATCAAAAATAATAAAGGCTTTAATATATGCTAAGTTGAATGCCAAAGCATGTTATTTGGCAATCCAAATTTGGAAATTGGAAACAACAGGATTCATTTTATATTTCTACAAAGGAAAATGCTTTCTTCTTTTACATGTCTACTGTAAGTTGTTTATGGCATAATGTAAAAAGAACCAATGAGGTATTCTCTAGATTTCTTCCCATTTTTACTGTCTTGAATATTTATAAAGCTGGACTACACATTTTCCTGCATGAATTAGCTATAAATCTCAAGTCATATTTTAGCCAAGTAAATACATCTTTAAGAAAAGACCTTTCAGGAAAGGAAAAATGGGATTTTAAAGCCAAATTTTAAGTACAACTTCCTAGATATTATTTTATTTGAGACATGTTGCTTTTTTATCAGTAAAGAGAAAATCATACTGAAGATGAGCATTTTTTATGAATTGAGATTTAAAGCAATTAGGTTTGTAATTGTTTCCCAGCTGATAAAAGAAATGCAAAAGTCTAAATATTGTGCTGCAGTTATAAACAGATTAGTCTCACAAAATTAGAACTGTGAAAATCATGCTTAGTAAATAATACTAATAGTTATAAATGGAGGTTTAGGTTTGACAATGTCAAATTGTTTTAATTTTTTTTTACTTTTGTCAAATCCTATAAAATACAACAAAATGAACACAAAATAGAAGACCCCATTCTTCATTAAAGAAGCAGGAAAAATAAAAGATTATAAGCCTAATTCATACATTATACTTAAAAGCTGTCTGGTACTCTAAAATTTGAACCAAAACGTAGAGAGTCAACAATTAACCCATATGTGCTTAGACATGGGGAGTTGGGAGAGTGTTAAGGTATCCCTAAAAGTATGAAGGGGAAGTCAGAAGGTGAAGGGGAAACAGGGCACCTTTTCTCAAAGCGGCAAGAAGGAGAAATGCCCAATGAAGGGGAAGTAACCCCTTATAAAACCATCAGATCTCATGAGAATTCACTCACTATCACAAGAACACCATCGAGGAACTAACCCCATGATTCAGTTACCTCCACCTGGTCCATACTGACACAGGGGGATTATGGGAATTACAATTCAAGATGAGATTTTGGGTGGGTATGCAGTGAGCCCATATTACATCTGAATGTAAACAACTGAGGGAGGCAACGTCCTGGAGGATAATAGATATAATATACTTAGAATTCCAGATAACATTCATAATTTAAAGCTGTGGTTGTCCCTAGATGTCATTCATACAATCTTTACACTATTATACAGCAAGTGGTTGGCTTGAGTCAAAAATAATAAAGGAAGAGAAAGATAAATAAGGAAGGAACTACCCTGGCATTAATGTATGGATAGGACCAAAATTAAAGGAATAGACAATAAGAAATCTATAAAATTAAGGAAAATATGGTAAATATGATGAGAAAGGGGAATAATTTATATAACAGCTCTTCTTAGTGTTTAGCCACACACATATTTTTCATAAAGAATGGATCCAATACAGCAAACACACATACACACACACACACACACACACACACACACACACACACACACAAATTTAACAAAGAAAATAGAGGATAGCTACTTGAGGTAAAAGAAAAGGAACTGTAGTTTAGTAAAGGCAAGGGCTGATGGTGGATAATAGGTCAATCATGGATAGCATAAAAAGAAGTACTTAGATTTGAGATCTATACTAGGGGAGAATGAGGTAGAATTTTAATGGATCCAAAATGGAGGTAAAATAAGTAAAGTGAATCTGTTAGGTAACTCATAGCAACCACTTCACCAGACCTCCTGAAATTATAATGCTGCTTTGATTTATATATTTATCTCTTTCACAACCAGCCCACCTGGTTCCTTCAAAGCTGGCTCTATTTTTACTTTTAGGAGTGCTACTGATTAGTGTTAATCAATCAGGATAATCTCATCCTCCTTGCCAGATACAGAATTCTAATCACCATTTGTGATTTTTTGGTTATGATATTGGTCCAGAAGCAGACATATGCCAACATTTTGTCTAATCATACTAAAAATTAAGACCTTTTTTAGATGAATTAAGAAGTTTATTTTTCACAGGGTGTTAATGTCTTGGATATGTTGATTAGACAATTAAATGGATAAACCTATTTGAATATCCTGGGCAAATTATTAAATTGAGAATCAATTGATTATATGTAACTGTTATGCCGAATAAGAACTCATGGAAATTATTTATAAGAGAAACTTTATTTTACTTCTCAGTATCTCTTAACTTGCATACTACGACTTTTCTAATCAATGTTAGGTAATAGAAAAACCTATAGTTGTGTAAGATTTAACACGGTCTCAAAGCTGTAATTGGAAACGTGTCATCCCAATGATAATAAAAACTGAATTTGATTTAACAAAAAATATGCTCTTCTTCTTTTCTTATTCCCTGGATGGATGGCCACTTGATGTGGGAAATAGGAATGTAATCCTATTTCTTTCTTCTCTCTAAGCCTGCTCAGTGTGGCTTCAAACCAGATATAATCAAAAAGAGGGAGTTAGGTGAGGAGGTACGTTTTTACACAGATTAATAAGTTGTTAAGATGGATTTGTGTTCTCTGGGTCTAGTATACATTTTTAAATGTCTTTTTCATCTCTCTTGGATGCTTTGAAGGGTTCTTTGGGGATTCCCCACTGGTGATATCCGACTGTACTTAATGAAACATGGGACATGCATTTTCCTTGAATCCTCTTTTTTAACAGTTTCACTCCACTCCTTCTTAGTTTCCCATTCCCCCTCAGACAATCTTCTGAAAAGATTTAAGGTGACTTCCTATTATCTTTCTCTGATGAATCACTCCCCTCTGACCCATGGAAAATTTTCAGGTATTTTTAGCTGGCAATTTGCAGAAGTCAGGCCAATTCCAATGTAGTAATAAAGATCCTTACTCCTCCATTCAAGTTGTTAACAAAATAATCTTATTCCTAAAAAGCAGTCCCTGAGTGGGAATCAGGCACCAGTCCATTCAAGCCTCTACAACTTATTAAACATATATTAAATTCTTAAACAGAATTAATAAAAGGTAGTATTTCTCAGATTCAAAAAACCCAGCAAATATCCATCAGTAGAAACAAATGACATAGCTAGATACTGCAAGTTGAAATTTTTGATTATCTCTTTTACAAGTCTGTCCCTTTGTCTCAAATATCCTACATTCTGTATAATTTATTCAGATTTAATTTCCAAACAGCTATCTTTCAATGGTGCTTACAGAAAGCAGAATAGCACAGGAGTGAAGGGTATTCTCTGGAGCCAAAATGCATGAGTTAAATCCTGAAACTGATTTACAAACAATGAATTTGGGGCAAAACGCTTAATTTTTTGGTTTTACCCTTTCCTTTCATTTATTACTTTGTAAATATTTTTTTCTACCAGTACATCTTTGCAGAGAAAGAGAGAATAATTTGGAAATTAATATGTGAGTTTAGATAGCAGGAAAAATCTAAAGATATATAAGTAAATGAATAATATCATTAGAGTCATAGGGAAGAAACATTAACCCACAGCCAGCGTGCTTTCCACATTGGTGGGCTAAATAATGCAGCTGGTGACTTCAATTAAAATATAGCCTATATTCCATAGTAGAATATATAGCCTATGCTCAGGAATAGCTAACAATTCAGAAAAGAGGTATTAAGAACTTGTTCTAGATTAGAAAGGATAAGATTTTAAATGAGATGAGTCATCCAAAGAATATTGTAAAAGCTATTGCATGTAAGAAATGAGGTGCAAAATATTAAGAAGTTGAAAAAAAGGAAGCTAAGAAAGAGAATGTGCTTAGTTTAGGCACATTACATCTGAAGTCTCAATAGTACACTCAGGTCGCTGTATCGAGCATATCAATATTTATGTAGCTCTGTAGCTGAGAATCAGACAAAATACACAAAAATAATAGCTAACACTGCTAAGAAAGAGAGTGTGGAGAGAGAAGAGTAAAGGACTAAGGGCACCAACCTATGCTAAGAAATTAATGAAGCTTAAGCTTCTTGTCCTCTCACTTGCGTGGATTCCTTCTGAAGCCATGGGAGTGTCTCCAGTAATGTATTCACATGGTCATATATTTAGCTATACAGTTGACTGTTGAACAACATGAGGATTGAGGTGCCACCTACCAGCACATTAAAAAATCCACGTATAATTTTGACACCCATAAAACTTAACTAATACAATATTGCTAACCAGACGTCTTAGCAATAACTCAAACTGCTGATTAACACATATTTTGTGTGATCTATATCCTATAGATGATATTCTTACAATAAAGTAAGCTAGATAAAAGAAAATATTATTCAAAAAATTATAAGAAAGAAAAATATTCACTATTCATTAAATGGGAGCAGATCATCATAAAAGTCTTCATCTTGGTCATTTTCATGTGAGTAGGCTGAGAAGGAGGAAAATTTGGTCTTGTCTAAGGAGTGGCAGAAACCAAATAGATGGAGGAGGAAAAAGGAGGGGCAGGAGAGGCAGGAGCATTCAGAGTAACTTTATGGAAATATAATCTATATGGAAATACAATCTTACAGAAGTCATACTTTCTGCATGAATTTTTTGCTTTTTTATTTTACTAAAGTACCAATCCCTCTTTGAGTATTTGCATTAGTTTCAAGAAAAAAGTCTTGCATAATCAGAACATTTCTGCCAGATTGTCTAATGTCAATTTGTTTTCTGGCACTGCTTCTTCTACCTCTTTATCTTCATCATCTGGCACTGATTCAGAAGCACTTATCTTTATCAAATCATCTTCTGTTACTTTCTCTGATGTGGTGTCTATTGGCTTTTGAATTCTTCTTAGATCCATATCATGAAACACTTCATCCTCCATCTTATTTTTTCATATCTACAATCTCTTACATTTTCTTGATTGTCTCTGTCATAAATCCTGTGAAGTTATACACAACATCTGGACAGCATTTTCCCCAGCAGGAATTTATTGTTTTGGGCTTGATGGCCTCGACGGCTTTTTCAATGTCTTCTTCAATTGTAAAATCCGTCTAGATTTTACAATGTTCCATAAGGATTCTTTTTCATAACTTTGACAATCCTTTTCATAAAGTACCATGTGTAATGAATTTAAAGGTTATTACAACCCTCTTATCTAGAAGCTGAATTAAAGACCTGTTTGGGGGCAAGTAAATCATTTTGATGCCTTTAGTGTTGAATTCATAGGGTTCTGGTTGGCTAGGGGTATTGTTCAATATGGAAAACAAAAAACAACAGAAAAACTTTAAGACAGTCCCTTACTGGTAAGGTACTTCCTGACTTTAGGGACAAAGAGAAACTATCAATTAAATCATCAAGAAAAAAGTGTTCTCACTGCTCAGGCCATCTTGTTGTAGAATCACAAGACTGAGAGCTGGTGTTTATCTTTTTCCTTGACAGTTAGCAGCTTCAAAGGTAAGGAAAGTCTTGACTATGAACCTGACTGTATTGTACAAAACAGAATAGTTGGCCTATTCTTCCATGCCTTAAAATTTTTAACTTGCATCTCCCCCTTATTAATAAATGCCCTTTGTGTCATTTTGTTTTCAGAATAAGACACTTTTTTTCTGCATTACAAACCTATACAGACAAATATCCCTTTTCCTGGATGATTTTCTCACTGGCATTTGGAAATTCATTTGCTGCCTCTTGGCTGGCAGAAGCTGCTTTTCTCATTATGTTGACTTTTTATTTCTTTTTAAGGCTAATATCTTTCTAAAATTATCAAACCATCCTTTGCTGGCTTTAAATTATCCCATTTCAGATCTTTCACCTTCCTTATGCTTTAAGTTATCATGTAATAATTTCACTTTTTCTCAAATCATAATATAGTCCATAGGCATGCCTTTTCTTACAGCAATCCTGCACCCACATAAAAGCTTCATTTTTAATATAATGTAAAAAGACATTTCAACAAAACAGTGAGGTTTTCATGCCTGCTGCTGTAGCACTGCAATGATGGCTTCATGAATTTCCTTTTCTTTTTTTACAATGGTCCTTATACTGGATTCATTTATCTTGAAATGGAAGACAACTGTAGCTATAGACCTCAATCAATCCAACTTTTCTTGGTAATGTGACGACTTTTCATCTTCTTGGAATCACTTCCACATCACTGGTGGTATTTCATATAGATCCCATAATATTATTCAAGGTTTAGAATACTGCACTAAACATGATGAAAACTATGTAAGAAATGCAAGAGATCACTTTTTACTGTGATACACCATTTACTAGAGAGGCAAACTACTCACGCAGAGATGATTAGCTCAACAAGGCATTTTAAGTGGATAATTATAACACGAGTTATTCACAATTGCAACAGGATATGGCTATAAAATTATTGTGGTAGTACAGTATGTACTACAATTAATTTTATACAGTTACGATTCAGTAGTGCATCTTTACATTTGTTTACATTTCTCCCCACTGTGAAATGCACCATGTATGGTGTTTGTGTAAGTTTTGATAAATTTTAACTTTTTATAATAGAGTTGTATGTAGTTTATGGTAGTCAGTGATAAAATAGACAAGTACATATATATATTAATTCATTCATGACATATCTAACTTTTCCTTATTTTTTTATATTTTTAGACTATGTGATTCATCTGTGAATCTTGATTGGCTCTGTCATAAACCCTGTGAAGTTGTACACAACATCTGGACAGCATTTTCCCCAGCAGGAATTTATGGTCTTGGGCTTGATGGCTTCGATGGCTTTCAAGCCATTATAAATCTTCAAAAACATTTTCAAACATAGTTACTGAAAAAATTACATATCAGCGGACTGTAAACAGTGTTGTTCAAAGGTCAGTTTTACTCATATTTTGATCTTGTTTTTCCACCCAATATTGAAAATGGGGTATTGAAGTCTACCATTATTATGCCAAACTGTACAAGTTCCAGGCCCCACAGACCATGTATCTCCTTATTTTAGTTTGCATTCTCCTCAAAGCAAAGCTTGAGAAAAAAACTAATATGAATCATTTATTTGGCAGGTGATTCCAGAAAGCAGAAGTTGGGCAAAGAAGAAGAAAACATCTATATAAGGATGCATTATCAAGGTTTCTCCTATAAACAGTAGGGTTCGTTTCTACCAGAACTTTTAGAAAGCAAAAAAATCTTCCAGAATTGTCCACCTCAAAGTCTGAGGCCTGAATAGTTTCCATGTCCCATTGGTAGATGATTTCTTCTAGAGGTTAATTCTTGCTTAATTTCTGGGCTTCTTGCTGAGGGGACAGCTTAGTTCAGAGAATGCTCTGAGGCAAAATGCTGAAAGGCATTCCACACCTAAAGTGGGACACTGTTAAGCCAAGATGAGTTTGAGGTTTCTCTGAACTTCCTAGCTGAATGCACATTTGAAGCAGGGGTAAACTGAGAACACAGGACACGTTTACAAGAGACACCTGCTTCAATCCTGTTGGTCTCAAACTTTAAAAGAATATCCATATTTAGAGTAAAAAAAGAAGGGGAATAGTAAGACAATGAGAAAAGTTTAAGTAGTATTTATACAAGCAGAAATAAATCAAAGCGATATTAGCAAAACAAAGAAAAAAAAAAAGACTGTCACAATGAGTCTGTTCCAATTTTGAACCTTAGAAGGTGGTCAGAAGTAAGACATGAATTGGGTTAATGAGAGAAGATAGTTGACCTTACAAATATAAATTTCATTGTAGAAGTGGATCAGAAAGTCACCCTAAAAGCCATAAATACTTTCTCCTCCTGCATTTCTAAGCTAATCATTTTCTGAAAATCTTGCTGCACAAACACTTTTATGTTTCTGTGATATTAAATGAGTTAATAAAGTTCTTAGAAAATCTGGTACATTGTAGGCACTATTGAAATATTACCTACTATTATAATAATTATCAAGGAGATTCTAAATACATTGTGACAAAGCAATAGAAAGAAAAATAGATATCAGTTTAAGATTGCTAAGGAAATAGCAGGTCTTTACAAAGAGACTTAAATTCTCACACAATAATAGTGGCAGATTTAACACCCCACTGTCAATATTAGACAGATACATGAGACAGAAGATTAACAAGGATATTCAGGACTTGAATTCAGATCTCAACCAAGCAGACCTAACAGACATTTACAGAACTCTCCACCCCAAATCAACAGAATATATATTCTTCTCAGCACCACATAGCATTATTCTAAAATTGACCACATAATTGGAAGTAAAACACTCCTCAGCAAATGAAAAAGAATGGAAATCATAACAAACAGTTTCTAAGACCACAGTGTAATTAAATCAGATCGCAAGATTAAGAAACTCACTTAAAACAACACAACTACATGAAAACTGAACAACCTGCTCCTGAATTACTACTGAATAAATAATGAAATTAAGGCAGAAATAAATTAGTTCTTTAAATCAATGAAAACAAAGACACAATGTACCAGAATCTCTGGGACACAGCTAAAGCAGTGTTAGAGGCAAATTTCCAGCACCAAATGCTCACAAGATAAAGCAGAAAAGATCTAAAATTGACATTCTAACATCACAATTAAAAGAACTAGAGAAACATGAGAAAACAAATTCAAAAACTAGAGGAAGACAAGGAATAACTAAGATAAGAGCAGAACTGAAGGAGATAAAGACATGAAAAGCCCTTCAAAAAATCAGTAAATATGGGAGCTGGTTTTGCGAAAAGATCAACAAAATAGACTGCTGGCCAGACTAATAAAGAAGAAAAAAGAGAATAATCAAATAGATACAATAAAAAATGATAAAGAGGATATCACCAGTGATCCCACAGAAATGGAAACTACCATCAGGAAATACTATAGACATCTCTATGCAAATAAACTAGAAAATCTAGAAGAAATAAATTTCTGGTCACATACTCCCTCCCAAGTCTAAATCAGGAAGACGTTGAATCCCTGAATAGACCAATAACAAGTTCTGAAGTTGAGGCAGTAATTAATACCCTAGAAAACAAAAAAAAATCCATCACCAGATGGATTCACAGCCAAATTCTACCAGAGGTACAAAGAGGAAGCGGTATCATTCCTTCTGAACATATTCCAAACAATAGAAAAAGAGGGACTCCTACCTAACTCATTTTATGAAGCCAGCATCATCCTGATACCAAAACCTGGCAGAGACACAACAAAAAGAGAAAATTTCAGGCCAACATCCTTGATGAACATAGATGTGAAAATTCTCAGTAAAATACTAGCAAACTGAATCCAGCCGCACATCAAAAACTTATCCACCATAATCAAATGGCTTCATTTCTGGGATGCAAGGCTGGCTCAACGTACTCAAATTATTCAACATACTCCATCACATAAGCAGAACCAAAAATAAAAACCACATGATTATCTCAGCAGCTGCAGAGAAGGCCTTTGCTAAAATTCAACACTCTTTCATGCTAAAAAACTATCAATAAACTAGGTATTGACAGAACATATCACAAAATGATAAGTGGTATTGACAGAACATATCTCAAAATGTGGCTATTTATGACAAACCCACAGCCAATATCATACTGAATAGGCAAAAACTGGAAACATTCCCTTTGAAAATTGGCACAAGACAAGCATTTCCTCTCTCACCACTCCTATTCAACATAGTATTAGAAGTTCTGGCCAGGGCAATCAGGCGAAACGAAGAAAGAAATAAAGCGTATCCAAATAGGAAAAAAGGAAGTCAAATTGTCTCATGGTTAGGAAGAACTAATACTGTGAAAATGGCCATACTGCGGTAGTAATTTATGGATTCAGTGCTATCCCAATCAAGCTACCATTGGCTTTCTTCATACAATTAGAAAAAACTACTTTAAATTTCATATGGAACCAAAAAAACAGCCCACATAGCCAAGACAATCCTAAGCAAAAAGAACAAAGCCAGAGGCATCACACTGCATAACTTCAAACTATACTGCAAGACTACAGTAACCAAAACAGAATGGTACTCTTACCAAAACAGATACATAGGCCAATGGAACAGAATGGAGGCCTCAGAAATAATGCCACACATCTACAGCCATGTGATCTTTGACAAACCTGATAAAAATAAGTAATGGGGAAAAATTCCCTATTAAATAAATGATGTTAACTGGCTAGCCATATGCAGAATACTGAAACTGGATCCCTTCCTTACACCTTACACAAAAATTAACTCAATATTGATTAAAGACTTACACATAAGACCTAAAACCATAAAAACCCGAGAAGAAAACTATGAAATACCATTCAGGACATAGGCATGGGAAAAAATTTCATGACTAAAACTCCAAAAGCAATGGCAACAAAAGCCATAATTGACAAACAGGATCTAATTAAACTAAAGCACTTCTGCACAGCAAAAGAAGCTATCATCAGAGTGAACAGGCAACCTACAGAATGGGAGAAAACTTTTACAATCTATCCCTCTGACAAAAGGCTAATAATTCAGAATCTACAAACAACTTAAACAAATTTGCAAGAAGCAAACAACCCAATCAAAAAGAGCACAAAGAATGTAAACAGACACTTCTCAAAAGAAGATATTTATGCAGCAAACACATATATGAAAAAAAAAAGCTCAGCATCACTGGTCATTAGAGAAATGCAAATCAAAACCAGAATGAGATACTATCTCATGCCAGTTAGAATGATAATGGTTCAAAAGTCAGGAAACAACAGATACTGGAGAGGATGTGGAGAAATGGGAATGCTTTCTGTTCTTGTGTCAGTTGCTGAGAATGATAGTTTTCCAGCTTCATCCATGTCCCTGCAAAGGACATAAACTCATCCTTTTTTATGGCTACATAGTTTTCCATGGCATATATGTGCCACATTTTCGCTATCCAGTCTATCATTGATGGGCATTAGGATGGGTCCCAAGTCGTTGCTATTTTGAACAGTACCGCAATAAACATGTGTGTCCCTGTGTCTTTGTAAGTGAATGTTTTATAATCCTGTGGGTACATAACCAGTAATGAGATTGCTGGGTGTAATGATATTTCTGGTTCTATATCCTTGAGGAATTGCCACACTGTCTTCCACATGGTTTAACTAATTTCCACTCCAACCAACAATGTAAAAGCATTCCTATCTCTCCACATCCTCTCCAGCATCTGCTTTCTCCTGATTTTTAATGATCACCATTCTAACTCGTGTGAGACAGTATCTCAATGTGGAAAGCCAAACACTGCATGTTTTCACTCATAAGTGGGTGTTGAACAATGAGAACAAATGGACACCGGGAGCACATCACATACCAGGGCCTGCCGGGGGATGGTAGGGCTAAGGGAGGGATAATAGGGGGTGGGGGGATTAGGGAGGGATAACATTAGGAGAAACACCTAATGTAGATGACGGGGAGGATGGATGCAGCAAACCACCATGGCACATGTAGACCTATGTAACAAACCTGCAGGATCTGCACATGTAACCCAGAACTTAAAGTATAATAAAAAAATTAGGAATGCTTTTACACTGTTGGTGGAAGTGTAAATTAGTTCAACTATGGTGGAAGACAGTGTGGTGATACCTCAAGGATCTAGAACCTGAAATACCATTTTACCTAGCAATATCATTACTGTGTATATGTCCAGTGGAATATAAATCATTCTACTATAAAAACACATGCACATGCATGTTTTTTGAGGCATTGTTCAAAAGAGCAAAGACTTGGAGCCAACCCAAATGCCCATCAATAATAGACTGGATAAAGAAAATGTGGCACGTAATACACCTTACAATACTATGCAGCCATAACAAAGGCTGAATTCTTGTCCTTTACAGGGACATGGATAAAGCTGGAAACCATCATTCTCAGCAAACTAACACAAGAACAGAAAACTAACTACCACATGTTCTCATTCATAAGTAGGAGTTGAAAAATAAGAACACATGGATACAAGGAGGGGAACATCACACACCAGGGCCTTTCAGGGGATGGGAACTAGGGGAGAGATAGCAATAGGATAAATACCTAATATAGATGACAGGTTCATGGGTGCAGCAAACCACCACGGCATGTGTATACCTATGTAACAAACCTGCAAGTTCTGTACATGTACCCCAGAACTTAAAATGTAATAATAATAATTTAAAAAAAGAAAGTAGCAGGTCTTCTTAAATTAGAGAAGACTATGTTGCAGTGCTCTCTAGAGTATTGAGAGCTCAAGATAAAAGGGGGGAAGAATGATGGTGAGGGGAATCCAGGTTCTAGATACAGGAGAAGCTGTGAAGATCAAGAAGAATCTCAGGAGACTGGAACAATGAGAAGAGTAAAGGCTGCTTATAGCTGGTCAAAAAATAAGACAGGCAAAAGTTAAGAATTGGAGATACAGAGACTGTTACCAGAGAGGAGTTTTAGAACTGGAGATATTGAAAGCAGAGCAATTATAATCTCTATAGACATAGGTTACAGTCGACCTGAGATATCCAAAGTAGAGTGAACATTTCATAATCAATATAATGATAACATAAAATTGTACTATACAGCTCACAGAGCTTCACAATTCTCAAAGTAATACATACATACAAATTAACACACATATACAAACACAAACACACAAAATGCATGCACTTATACACATATAAATTATACACATGAGGATATTTATTATTCTAAATTAGCAGGAAGCTAAAAGTTTGGAAAGATAATAAGATAGTTTTAGCTTATTCTACCAGCAATTATAGTAATGATTGTTCCTTCAATCCTTTATTCTAATTAACAGAACATGACTACTTTACAGTATCATTTTCCTACTAAGAGTATTTTACAGAGGTATTTTTCATATTCTCTTATAAAATATAACAGTTCAATGTATCTCAATGTCTGTGACCAATAGGATCTAGCAGATATGTTTAAAAAATTAGCTTGTTAATTTTCTTCTCCTTCATTCTTGTATATTAATAACTTTTTTATAGTTTTAAATTCTTCAGAAAGACTTCAGGTTTCTCTCATATATGCACATTGCTTTATACTTCCAAATAAAGGATTCCTTGCCAAGTGCGGTGGCTCATGCCTGTAATCCCCACACATTGGGAGGTCAAGGTGGGTGGATCACCTGATGTCAGGAGCTCAAGACCAGCCTCGCCAACATGGCGAAATACTGTCTCTACTAAAAATACAAACATTAGCTGTGTGTGAGGTGGCACCTACCTGTAATCCCAGAAACTTGGGAGGCTGAAGCAGGAGAATTGCTTGAACCCAGCAAGCGGAGGTTGCAGTGAGCTGGGATTGCACCACTGCACTCCAGCCTGCGTGACAGAGTGAGACTCCACCTCCAAATAAACAAATAAATAAATCTCATTTGTCACAATGCATTTTCTTTTTATTTTTATAGAGGTTTTATGCACTCTCAGTGTCTGCCTAAGAATGACATGATATCTTTTTTGACTAGTAAGCAAAAACCAGAATGTTGAAGATGCCTCTAATGTTAGGACACAGTCTTTTTCAGACTATAAGCATTGGTCACTTTTCTCATTAACACAGAACATTACCCTCAAAGATACATTCACTTCAATGCCTGCCAGTTTTCTCAAAAGTTTATTTCAAAGTGTAATTGTTTTATACAAAAGAGTGAGCACTCATATGTTACCAAGGTATTGACTGTTACAAATCAATATAAATATGCTCTATTTAAGCAGGAATATTGAGAAAGGCACATTATGCTCTCACATAGGTTACAATTCCAGGATGAATCTTCACTGTGGAATATTAATTTCATGTCATGAGCAGCCTTCGATGAATTAGTATGTGATCAACTAGTTACTATCTTCTACTAATGCATAATATTTTATGGAAACATCTTTTCCATGAACTTTGAGCATAAATTACCAAAACAAGAATCCAAAAAACATCCATATCACTTCACTAGAAAAAGAACAAAATGAATCTTTCTGGCCATTTAGGGAATTTTTAACTAAATATTTAAAAGGGTTTTTATTGAAAATTTATTGAATTTACTCTATTAGCCTTATCAAATAAGTAGCAAGATAAAATAAAAAAATACCTTTCAACTTACACATGCAGTGAGATTATTATTGTTTAATCACCTTGTAACAAAGGAATTCAGCATTCATCTTCTAATAGGGTTGTAATTTGAATTCAGTGAAATTTATATTAGTAAAAGTCCTCAGCTAATTAAACGCAAACCAATATATCTTAATTCATGTCCCCAACAGAAGTAATCTCTTTATATCACAGCCAACTTCAGTGTTTTCAAAGGCTTTAAATAAGTGAGAAAAGTGCTTAATCAAAAACAGCTAGTTATTCCAATTAACTTTCTGTTTAACATGAATGATGCATCATTTCCAATGTCCTGTGCTATAAATGGTGACACTTACTTTATTTGTTGATTTGCTGATGAGCCAATAAACATTGATTAATCACTACATACATTGGAGGAGACTGCTGGGTTTCTAGAATTTCCTCTATCAGGATAACATTGACCCTTAAATTAAAATTTTTTACAAATTGGCATTTATTTTTCTTAAAATTGTGCATAGAAATGCTCAAAACTTTGGGAGTTAAAAACCAGAACTTTCCAGTATTCAAAGAACATAAACTCAAATAGGAAATAAAAGGCATGTACATAATTAATTATAATAAAAATATAAATGTTAAATTGATAACTTTTCCAAATTTAAAATATCTTAATTTCATGTTGCTCTTCTCTCTATAATCATCATTATAATACACTTCAACGTATCTATAACTTTGAAGTTTTATGTGACCTATTGTATGAAAATATCTTAGTAATAATGATGATGGTTGTGGTGATGATAGTGATGATGATGGTGATGATGCTAGCTAACAGTTGTTGGTTATTATGTGCCAGTCACTTCTCTAAGTAGTTGACATGTATGACTTAGTAAATTCTCGTATCTGTATGAAATAGGCTATTATATTTAGAATTCACAAACGGGGTACCTGAAAGACAGAGGTTAAATAATCTGCCCAAGTTCCCACAGCAAGTATAAGCAGAGCCAGGAAGAAATCTATGCTATCTGCTTTTAAAAGTTACACTGTCAACCACCACAGAATATTGTCTCTTAAATCATCATTGCAAATGTCATAAAATATCATGAAATATGTTCTGTATCAAAGAACTCTTACAAAAAATATTTCTCTATAGTAGGATTTGACAAACTTCCTAGTAACAGGCCAGATAAATATCTTAGGCATCATAAACCACATAATCTCTATTTTAAATATTTTACTCTGCCATAGTAATTTAAAGAAGACATAAACAATATACAAATGAATGGTGTGGCTGTGCTTCAAGAGAACTTTATTTACAAAACAGATAATAGGTTGAATTTGTTCCATAAGTTAGTTGGCTCACAACACACAAGTATTAGAATATGTCAATGTTTTAATTAATTAAATATTTTTATTTATTTCAGAGCTGAATTGCTATTGAAATGTTTTCTTAGATGAAAGTGATTAATAAGGCTAAAAACAGTAATACTTTAATTGAGCTAGATATCCCAAGACATATCTTATAAAATTATTTTTAGAAGTGTTCTAGTCTTTCACACCTTCAATTCACTCCTTATAATTCTTCTCCTTGAATTCTATAGTTTGGATTAATTATTTCTGTTCTATCTGCTATGAGACCTTAAAAAATAAGGTTTATAGAAATTTATAACTTTCACAGTCTATAAAACGAATCTAATAATATAATTGTTATTATATTCCTGGAAATTGGAGATTTCCAGGAAACTTCCAGGTTTCTAGAATTTTCTTTATCAGCAAAATAATATCCTTTGAGTTTTTTTTCACAATTGGCATTCTTAAAATCAATTTTATGAAGCATAATTTCATTATAATGCAATGTACTTATATGAAGTATACATTGTGATGTGTTTTGACAATTTATACATCAAAGCAAGTAGTATCACAGTCAACATACAGAACATTTCCATCACCATATAAAGTGATTTTGTGCTCCCCAAAAGCAGCTACTGCAACCCTCAGCACTAGGCAGCTGCTGATTTACTTAATTTCACTATTGATTATATTTTTCTTTCCTGTACCCAGTACTTGTTCAACAATTCTTTTGCTGGTGGAAATTGGGTTGCTTCCAGTCTGGGGCTGTTATGAATAAAACTGATATAAATATTCATATGTATATTTTACATGAGCATACATTTATCTGTATTATTAAAATTTGGGATCACATAAAATGTGCGATTTTAACTTTAAATGTCCAAACTGTTTTTAAAGTAAAAAACATTCCGTCATCTCTATGTGAGAATTCCAACATATACTTCCTCACCAAAACTTGATAGTGTGTCTTTCTTATTTTTAGGCATTTTAAATGATTAAATAGTGATATTTCATTGTGGCTTTCACTAATTTGAATTATCTTCATGGCTAACTAATCTTGAGCATGTTTTCATTGTAATTATTTGCTTCCCATGCATCTGAATGCCTGTTCAAATCTTTATCTATTTTTAAAACTCGACTTTTATTTTGCTGAGTTGCTAGAGGTTTTTGTATATATTCTGGACCATCTCCATAGATGTTCATTTGTATAGATTCAAGTTTCTGTCTCATATTATACTTATTCTACCTGAAGAACTTCCTTTACAAATTCTTATAATGCAAGTGTGCTGGTAATGAACTTTTTCAATTTCTCATATTTTGAAATGTCCTTCCTCCTTTATTTTTTTAAAGACACGGTCCCTGAGTATATTATTCTAGGATGGTATTTGTCTTGTTTTCTCCACTTTAAAAGAAAGCCAGCTAAAGAGAGCCCACATTGACAAGTCAATTCTAAGCAAAAAAAAAAAAAAAAAAAGCAGGAGGCATCACACAACTGGACTTCAAACAATACTACAAGACTACAGTAATCAAAACAGCATGGTACTGGTACCAAAACAGAGATATAGACCAATGGAACAAAACAGAGGCATTGGAGGCAACACCACATATCTACAACCATCCGATCTTTGACACACCTGACAAAAACAAGCAAGGGGGAAAGGGTTCCCTGTTTAATAAATAATGTTGGGAAAACTGGCTAGACATGTGCAGAGCAGAAACTGGACCCCTTCCTGACACCTTACACTAAAATTAACTCCAGATGGATTAAAGACTTAAACATAAGACCTAACACCATAAAAACCCTAAAAGAAAACCTAGGCAAAAACCATTCAGGACATAGACATAGGCAAGGACTTCATGACCAAAACACTAAAAGCATTGGCAACAAAAGCTAAAATAGACAAATGGGACCTAATCAAACTCCACAGCTTCTGCACAGAAAGGAAACAGTCATTAGAGTGAATCGGCAACCAACAGAATGGGAAAAAATTTTTGCAACCTACCCATCTGGCAAAGGGCTGATATCCAGGATTTACAAAGAACTCAAACAGATTTACAAGAAAAAAACAAACAAGCACATTCCAAAGTGGGCAAAGGACATGAACAGACTCTTTACAAAAGAAGACATACATGAGGCCAATAAATATATGAAAAAATGCTTATTATCACTGGTCATTAGAGAAATGCAAATCAAAACTACATTGAGATACTATCTCATGCCAGTTAGAATGGCAATCATTAAAAAATCTGGAGACAACAGATGCTGGAGAAGATATGGAGAAATAGGAACACTTTTACACTGCTGGTGAAAGTGTAAATTAGTTCAACCATTGTGGAAGATAGTGTGGAGATTCCTCAGGGACCTAGAAATAGAAATTCCATTTGACCCCGCAATCCCATTACTGGGTATATATCCAAAGGATTATAAATCGTTCTACTATAAGGACACATGCACACGAATATTCATTGCAGCACTGTTTACAATAACAAAGACCTGGAACCAACCTAAATCCCCATCTATGATAGATTGGACAGGGAAAATGTGGCACATATACACCATGGAATATTATGCAGCCATCAAAAACGATGAGTTCGTGTCCTTTGTGGGGACATGGATGAAACTGGAGACCATCATTCTCAGCAAACTGACACAAAAACAGAAAATGAAATACCACATGTTCTCACTCATAGGTGAGTGTTGAACAATGAGAACACATGGACACGGAGGGGAGCACTAAACACTGGGGTCTGTTGGGGGAATAGGGAAGGGACAGCATGGGGTAGGGAGTTGGGAAGAGATAGCATGGGAAGAAATGCCAGATATAGGTGAAGGGGAGGAAGGCAGCAAATCACACTGCCAAGTGTGTACCTATGCAACTATCTTGCATATTTTTCACATGTACCCCAAAACCTAAAATGCAATTTAAAAAAAGTAAAAAAAACAACAAAAAAACAAGCCCATTCCAAAGTGGGCAAAGGACATAAACAGACTCTTTACAAAGGAAGACATACATAAGGCCAACAAACATATGAAATAATACTCATCATCACTGGTTATTAGAGATATGCAAATCAGACCTACATTGAGATACCATCTCATGCCAGTTAGAATGGCGATCATTAAAAAATCTGAAGACAACAGATGCTGGAGAGGATGTGGAGAAATAGGAACACTTTTACACTGTTGGTGGGACTGTAAATTAGTTCAACCATTGTGGAAGACAGTGTGGCGATTCCTTAAGGATCTAGACGTAGAAATTCCATTTGACCCAGCAATCCCATTACTGGGTATATATCCAAAGCATTATAAATCATTCCACTATAAGGACACATGCACATGAATGTTCATTGCAGCACTGTTTACAATAGCAAAGACCTGGAACCAACCCAAATGCCCATTGATGATAGACTGGACAGGGAAAATGTGGCACATGTACACCATGTCATACTATGCAGCCATCAAAAATGATGAGTTCATGTCTTTTGTAGGGACATGGATGAACCTGGAAACCATCATTCTCAGCAAACTGACACAAGAACAGAAAATCAAACACCACATGTTCTCACTCACAGGCGGGTGTTTTACAAAGAGAACACATGGACACAGGGAGGGGAGCATCACACACTGGGGTGATGTGTGTAGCGGGGAAATAAGGAATGAACGGTGGTGGAGTGGGGAGCTGGTGAGAGATAGTATGGGGAGAAATGCTAGATATAGGTGATGGGGAGGAAGACAGCACATCACACTGCTATGTGTGTACCTATGCAATAATCTTGCATGTTCTTCACATGTACCCCAAAACCTAAAATGCAATGAAAAATTGAAAAAAAGGCCAGCTTACTGTCTCTCTGCCTGTGTAGTTTCTTGTAGAATGTTTGTTGTATTTTATCTTCATTTCCCTGCATGTAATATGTCCCCTACCTCCCTGTCCCACCCTACCCCATGGTGCCTTCAAAACTTTTTCTTTACCTTTGATTTTAGCTGTTTGAATATAATGTATCTATGGGTGTGTGTGTGTGTGTGCGTACTCACCCTGTTTGAAATTATCTGAGGTTATATCTGTAACTTGGCATCTTTTATTATTTTTGTGTAATTCTAGACCATTATCACTTCAACTATTGACCATTATCACTTCTAGTATTTTTTTTTCTACTCTCTTTAAGCTTGCCATCCTAAATATACATAAAATAGATCACTTGGTATCATCTTACAGCTTTCGTATACTATTTTTTCTCTCTCTTAAATTAAATTTTAAAAAATCTCTCTCTCTTCTCTTTGTGCTTTAGGTTGGATAATTTCTACAGACCTTCCTTCAAGTTCACCTGTTCTATCCAAGTTTGTGTCACATCTACTGATGAACCTACTCAAGATATTCCTCATTTGTGTTACCATTATTTTTCTAGCATTTCAAATGGACTCTCTTTTAGCTCTCCTCTCTCCCCTGGCATTATTCGTCTGCTCTTCCATGGTCTATACCTGGTCTACCAGAGTCTTTACCATATTCATCTAAGAATTTTAAAAATTTGTCTAATGGTTCTGACATGTGGATGATCTCTGAACCTTATTTTATTCATTGCTTTGTATTTTTATAATGGCTTTTTTATTTTTACATTTTACATATCTTCAGTTTTTCATTATATTTCAGATACTGTGTGTATGACAATATTAACAGTGGTAAATTGTTTTTGACCTGGAAACAGGCATATCTCTTTTTCTGCTTGGCACTAAATGTAAGGAAGAGAGTCAATCTAGTCACATGTTGAGATGGGTTTGGATTTTTATGTTGCTATTAGTAACCTCAGTGTACTTCCAGCTTCAAATTTGCCTACCTTTACCTTATAAAGTGAGGACTTGATTGCCAGGTAATTTTGCTCCATCTTCCTATTCCACCCAAAGTACCTCATTACTTCTCTCAACACTTTTGCTCTTACCTAGCAGTAGACAGATGATCCTAGCTAGTGTCTTGGTGTTCTCCAGCCTAGAGGTGCAAAGTAGGTGGGGTACTCTATTGTATCTAGCTTTAGTCTTCAATTGGCCCTCTACTTCTGTGTCTTGGTGGTGGAGGCTTTTGAAATAATTCTGTTCATCCTCTAGCTGTAAAATTAAAAAAAAAAAATTCTAATGGCTTAGGACTACTTCTCGTCTCTATCCCAAGGATAAAGGAAGCATTACTATTTATTTTTCCTTAAAAAAAGGAAAGTAGATGAAACAAAATGCTACCATAATCCAAGAAGTCACCTGGTGGTTTGCAACTCTGTGGAGTACCAAAAAAAGTAATTAATGTCAGGTATATATACAATTAATACTGTATAATTGCATTTATATGAAGTTCAAAATAGGGAAATTAAACTATAATAATATAAATAAGAACTTTGTTAGTCTCTGACAGGGAGAGGTAGGTGGAGATCATCTGAAAATAGATGAAAGGGAAATGTATTGCATGATATGATAATAATTTCCTTTACATTTATTTTCATAATGATTAAATGGTATACATTTTAAAAACTCATGATGCTTTACTCTTAAAATCTGTTTGATTTATTACATGTAAGTAATACTTCAATAAATTTCAGCGATAACCAGACAAAAAAGAGTTGAGATTAAATTCAAAGACTAATTACCTTAGAAATATTGAAGTCAATAGAAAGTTTTACTTGTACAATTTTAAGTAATATTTAAATGTTAAAACATTTTAGTGTACATTATTTTATTAAATTTTTACTATATTGACCATGTGTATTATTATTTGCACTTCATGTAAGGTCTTCTGACTTTGAGTATGGTTTTGTTGAAACAGTTGGCTACATCATGAGTCAGAAATATTATAAAAGATAAAGTAAATGCAATAATATTTTACTGTAATCTACAAAGTCACCTGGGAGGTTTACAACTTCATCTGGCAGAAAAAAGGAGAATGTATTCTCTTTTCTCTTATATTGCCCAGATGAAAATGAGGCTTCCTATTTTATCACAGAAACTGCCACACTCTACAGAGGTATGAAAATATTATTCTTTAGTAAATGTCTGAAATGAAATGCATTATTATCACTTCCCTCTTGAAGTTAATTGACGAGAGCATTTTGGGACAATGCAATTAATTCAGTGTTTCTAGAACACCTGTCAAACAATGGGCCCATCCTATTATTAGACTAATTAAAAACATTTATTTGATAGTTGCTTTGTTCATTTGCCTACCAGGGTGTTTGGGGTACTTTAATAGGACTATTTTCTCACAAATTATAATAAGAAGGACTAAACGTATAATTATCTAACTAAAACATTGCATCAGTAAAATATATCCCATTATCAGATAAATGACACTAGTCAGGCAGTCCTTCACATACAAAAAGGATTTATTCAGTGTATGCTCTAATCACAGTTTATAATATGGTTCTTAATTCTACTATTAATAAGGTAGGGTGTTATTGCTGATTTATGTTCACTTTGATTTAATGTTCATAAGAAGCACTGGCTTTTAAAAATGACCTGAAGTTTAAGTATGGTAATGGCTGTCCATATGCAATTTCAGAGGTACAGAGACCATACTCAAATCGCCACTAACTTGTTGAAACATGCATTCAATAATCAAGAAACCATCACCATCATTAAGTACGTCGTAAGTCTTAGACTCTTCCCTATGTTTACTCAGAACTACACCTGCACACAGAGGTAGGGCCCAATGATGGAAATAACTAATTCATCTGATTACTTACAGGGAGATTACTTACAGGTCGCACTTGGAAAATGACTCATAATGTGCCTCATGGATGGCCAGATAATGTAGCTCAAATTGAGCTTTCTCATCTCTAGATCGTTGCTACACATACTGGTCCTGGATTCCTACTGTTTTTACTTCCTAGTAATTATTTGCTCAAAACATACTTCCTTCTGGCATTTGTGCTTGTTTCTGACTGCTGGGCTTCTGGTTGGCTCCAGCGAAGCAAAGCCAGGTGGATGTGAGCATTTGCTTAGTGTCAGAATATTGACCACCTCCCAGGATATCATTATCGTAGGATTTTTTAAAATCATTTGGTACTGATTATAGTACCCAAAGCCCCAGGAAAATTATTTTCAAAAGAATCATATCTTTTCATTGTGAAAGTAAGGCATTATACCATAGTTGGAAGACACTCTTTAAAAAAATGCAACACTGAAAGGAAATGGCTAAGTAGCTGCCAATTTCCCGTCTGACACTATTGTTTATGGTTTATTAACTTAAAAACTTTCTTCTAATCTGATTCTACATTATAAAAGAGAAAAAATTAAGAGGTGGTTGTGAGTCTCAAGATTACAAAGTTTGTATTTCCTCTTTGGTCACATGGCAGATAGCTGATGCCCATTCAAACACCAAAGCCACTCTCCTCTTTCTTCGGATATGCGGTAGCAGCACACTGAAACAGAGTTATCTTCCTCTGTCTTAGTTTCATCATTCCTATTTTTGCCACCTCACTAATCAATAAAGTGGTGAGAGAGCCACTGAAACAGTAAATCAAATGCTAATGTCCCTTTTTGATTTGCCAGCTTAGATTGTTTATCACTTCTAAGTAGTTGGGTTTTGGCATTCTATATAAAATTTGAATTACTTACTTAAAGAAAAAAAAAAGAGGAAGAAAGAAAGATGCTGCTAGCAGCACGTATTTCCTCTTACTTTTTTACCGAGACAGAACAACCACAAACTCTAGGCTGTGAGTACCAATGAAACAAAGTTGTCCTAAAACAACCACACATCTGAAATCTGACTTTAGAGCATGTTTCATCTCTGTTCCTGCTCTTTGCAACGAATAATTAAAGTGCATCAAGCATCAACTTGTACGACTTTGTTTTTGATGATAAGTAGTTCAGATGAGTTCTTCCAATATGAAACTAACACATGATTTTCAATGTTCTCAAAAACATTTATTCACAAACCAACACATTATATGTTTTCTAAAATCCAACCCCATATCTGAGTTTGCTTGAAACCTTTAGAGGTAGGTCCTCCCACTGTCTCACGAATTGCACTTTCACATGGTGGACACAACTATGATGTGTATTAGAAAAGGCATTGATCTTGAAGTGGACTCAGCTTCCAGTTCCATTTTTAAAATGTACTACCTCTGTTGTTTGACAAAAATGTGCATATTATTTGCTCTAAATTTATTCCTTGTAACACAGTAAAATAATTTACTTTACAAGGTTATTTGGAGATGGAATGATGTGAGACAATGTGCTCTGTAATTAGTTCTGTATTTGAGAAAGGTAAGGTCTGTTACAATAAAATTCAATTTACAAATAATCACATTACAATGGAGTTTTAGCTACAAATGTCGGGATGCAACTGAAAATTAGCATATATTATTTGATAATTGTAGTTTTCTAAGAAAAATAAACCTTCTTTAGTACTAAAATGTCTCTATTTGCTTTTGCATTTTGTTAATATAGTGATAATCAGAGCATTGCTGAAAACTAACAGAACTCCCAATACTGACAAAGATCCCATGCAGTCATCAGGAGAAAATTTCATCTCCAGTTCTTCCTCTGGCAGCAGTAAGCCATTAGCTCTGGGAATAGAGCTGACAGTAATTTAAGATGGTGTCATATCACTGGGGCTACTTTTTGGAAAATTATAGGATGTTGTGCTCCATTTGTGTCAAATTCGGTGTGAAGGGATGGCAGAAATGTGACTGTAACCAGAAAACCACTTTTCTGTTCTTTGACAATGAGAAAACTAGCCATGTTTCTTAGAGACATAGGTATGGTGATGACAATCTGTCAATCTGAGAAGCTCAGAAAATACTACAAAACCAAAAATAGTATATTTTTCTTCACTATGATTTATACTTCTGAAGACTTTTCCTTTGCTTAACCCCTGGTGTGATTTATTCAAGAGTTACAATCGATGTAATAAACTTTTTAATTTACCATGCCTAAGTCTTTCTAATTAGATAGTTACAACTACTAAAATATTCACATGAAGAGTAATCCTTTAAAGAGCTTTCACAGGAAGCAATTGTAAGATGCCTATATTTTGTGTAATTATATAGCTCATTCTTTGTCTTTCTCAAGAGAATTTTATATGGGATAATAACTTCAGAAAATAATATTAATACAATTGATGCCATAGTTATTACTAATCTTAATTTGACCTTTCATGATACTTTGAATATTTTGTTTATGCTGAAATGTCAACTATGCATCTGAAAATGGCCCAAAAGGAAACATAGTTATCCATCTCTTCAGACTCAATGTCCCAGTATTATCCCTGATAATATTAAATGCTCTAAGATACAAGTTTGCGTACCTTTGTGCTTTTAGATGATTGAAGATCAAAAGTCTCATGAATAATTTATTCCTATTTTTGTAAATCTCCAACACAAAACTACTCTTATAAAAGTAGTTGTAATGTACTGATTGAGAGCTAACTCAGATAATACAGTGATTTAAGTGGAGATACAAAGAAGTTGTTAATGCTCTAAATTAGAAGAAAACCTATTTCTTTGTATAAGATTCTTATGCTCTGTTCTCACTCATAGGTGGGTGTTGAACAATGAGAACACATGGACACAGGGAGGGGAGCATCACACACTGGGGTCTGTTGGGGGGAACTAGGGGAGGGACAGCAGCCGGTAGGGAGTTGGGGAGGGATAACATGGGGATAAATGCCAGATACAGGTGATAGGGAGGAAGGTAGCAACATGTATCCCAAAACTTAAAATGCAATAAAATATATATTTTTTTTAAAAAAAAGATTCTTACGCTCTCTGGTATAAACTTTTTTGGTAAACTTTACTATCAAGATACACACACAAACACACACACACAAACACAAACACACACTAGCTATACCACAAATGTGGTCTTTAAAAAAATGTGGTTTTTATAGTAGTAACTAATCTCTTTTCCCTTCATTTTCTTCGATAGAAAGTGCCTGAAACATGCATTTGCTAAGCTTTTACAAATGATGTCCTCTTATCAGGAAACTGCTGAAACACCAAAACATCTCAGTCTTTTCCACTGCCAGGCACAAAAGAAATTGTCTCTATGTGCAGACAACATGATTGTACACTTAGAAGACCCCATTGTCTCAGCCCAAAATCTCCTGAAACTAATAAGCAACTTCAGCAAAGTCTCAGGATACAAAATCAGTGTGCAGAAATCATAAGCATTCCTATACACCAGTAACAGACTTAAAAAGAGCCAAATCAAGAACGAACTGCCATTCACAATTGCTACAAAGAGAATAAAATACCTAGAAATACAACTAACAAAGAATATAAAGGACCTCTTCAAGGAAACTGCTCAAGGAAATAAGAGGACACAAACAGATGGAGAAGCATTCCATGCTGATGGTTAGGAAGAATCAGTATCATGAAAATGGCCATACTGCCCAAAGTAATTTATAGATTCAACGCTATCCCCATCAAGCTATCCCCAATGACCTTCTTCACAGAATTGGAAAAAAAACACCTTAAATTTCATATGGAACCAAAAGAGAGCCCACATAGCCAAGTCAATTCTAAGCAAAAAGAACAAAGCTGGAGGCATCACACTACTGGACTTCAAATTGTACTACAAAGCTACAGTAATCAAAAAAGCATAGTACTGGTACCAAAACAGAGATATAGACCAATGGAACAGAACAGAGGCTTCAGAGGCAACACCATATGTATACAACCATCTGATCTTTGACAAACCTGATAAAAAAAGGGGAAAAGATTCCCCCATTTTTATAAATAATGTTTAATAAATGGCATTGGGAAAACTGGCTAGCCATGTGCAGAAACAGAAACTGGACCCCTTCCTGACACCTTACACTAAAATTAACTGCAGATGGATTAAAGACTTAAACATAAAAGACCTAACCATAAAAACCCTAGCAGAAATTTTTGGCAAAACCATTCTGGACATAGGCATAGGCAAGGACTTTATGACCAAGACACCAAAAGCTTTGGCAACAAAAGCCAAAATAGACAAATGGGACCTAATCAAACTCCAGTTTCTGCACAGCAAAAGAAACAGTCATTAAAGTGAATCAGCAACCAACAGAATGGGAAAAATTTTTGCAACCTACCCATCTGACAAAGGACTGATACCCAGAATCTACAAAGAACTAAAACAGATTTATAAGAAAAAAACAAGCCCCTTCAAAAGTGGGCAAAGGATATGAAGAGACACTTTACAATAGAAGACATACATGAGGCCAACAAACATTTGAAAAAATGCTCATCATCACTGGTCATTAGAGAAATACAAATCAAAACTACATTGAGACACCATCTCATGCCAGTTAGAATGGCGATCATTAAAAAATCTGGAGACAACAGGTGCTGGAGAGGATGTGAAGAAACAGGAACGCTTTTACAAGGTTAGTGGGAGTGTAAATTAGTTCAACCATTGTGGAAGACAGTGTGGCGATTCCTCAAGGACCTAGACATAGAAATTCCATTTGACCCAGCAATCCCATTACTGGGTAAGATTATAAATTGTTCTTTTGTTTTTTTTTGGAAACGGAGTTTCGCCGTTGTTACCCAGACTGGAGTGCAATGGCGCGATCTCGGCTCACCGCAACCTCCACCTTCTGGGTTCAAGCAATTCTCCTGCCTCAGCTTCCCGAGTAGCTGGGACTACAGGTTGCACCACCATGCCCAGCTAATTTTTGTATTTTTAGTAGAGACGGGGTTTCACCTTGCTGACCAGGATGGTCTCGATCTATTGACCTCGTGTTCCACCTGCCTCGTCCTCCCAAAGTGTTGGGATTATAGGCATGAGCTGCCGTGCCTGGCCATATATTGTTCTACTATAAGGACACATGCACACGAATGTTCATTTCAACACTGTTTACAATAGCAAAGACCTGGAACCAACCCAAATGCTCATCGATGATAGACTGGACGGGGAAAATGTGGCACATACACACCATGGAATACTGTGCAGCCATAAAAAACGATGAGTTCATGTCCTTTGTTGGGACATAGATGAACCTGGAACCCATCATTCTCAGCAAACTGACACAAAAACAGAAAATCAAACACCACATGTTCTTATTCATAGGTGGGTGTTGAACAAAGAGAATACGTGGACACAGGGAGGGGAGCATCACACATTGGGGTCTGTCAGGGGGAAATGCGGGGGGGCACAGCAGGAGGTGGGGAGGTGGGGAGAGATAGCATGGGGAGAAATGCCAGATATAGGTGATGAGGAGGAAGGCAGCAAGTCACATTGCCATGTGTGTACCTATGCAACAATCTTGCATGTTCTTCACATGTACCCCCAAACCTAAAATGCAATTTTTAAAAAAGGCACAAAGGAGGCAAAGAAGAGGAGGTAGAGTGGAAATTAAAGCCTAGATACTCTCTAATTAACATAGCAATGCTAAGTCCCCCCTCATGGGTCTCATTCACGCTTTGGATGGTTCCTGGGGCTTAAGCATTCTTGCCAATTCCTCTAAATGGGCTACCAACTGGGAGAATATCCTAACTGCACAAGGCTGTAAAGTGTAGAGCTAGAGGCAAGGTTTGGCATGAGGAAGCAAAGAAGTTGCACTTCAGATGGTTGTTCTCTGCAGGAGATCATACTGGGAGAGAACCCAGTTCATTAACAAACCAGAAAATGCACCACCAAGAGCGGGATGACATTAGGACACACAGAATCCAGAAGAAACGAAGACCTAAACAGTGCAAGGCAAAGAACCAATGAAAACTAGCAACAGTAGAGCATCCTCACAATCATTGATATGTAGACTTTGGGGCTACTCACATTTTTCTAGCCCACAAAGCTAAGTGCATAAAGAAATGTCTTTGCTCTCTCTACATGCTGCACCAAGATGAGAGTAAGAATGTTGGAAAGAGCCTCCTGTGAAAGGAGAGACCACCGCCCTCTCTAACCCCCACAGCTGAAGCTCTTAGCCTAACATCTCTGGGACAGAGAAAATGAATGTTTTGAATAAAATGTAAAATTGAAGTATTTAAATAAACAAGACCAAGCTTTAATTACTGAAATAACACATTTTGAATAACCAAAACAATAAAAACTTTATGGGCTCAGGCAAAGATATTGTCAAAGGATATGTCAGACAGGAAAGGGGTACTTACAAAAAACTCGGTAATAGCAGTTTCTAGAAAAAAAAATAAAACATAATTTTTTCATCAGTAAGTTAAGATTACTAAATTAATCTGGTTTAGAATTTTAATACTCCAGTTAGAAATTTTACAAAAACAAAATTATCAATGTGTCTTTGTGCATAAACCTAGAACTTTAGAATTAAATGTCTTTTTTTTTTTTTTAACATTTCTGCCCTCAAGACTTTTTTAAATTTTTAAGTTTTTTGGGTACATATTAAGTGTATGGGGCACATGAGATCGATTGAAACAGGCGTAAATGCATAAAAATCACAATAGAGTCAATTAGGTATCCATCACCTCAAGCATTTATCCATTCTTTGTGTTACAAACAATCTAATTATATTCTTTCAGTTATTTTTAAAGGCACAATAAATTGTTGAATATAGTCACACTGTTGTGCCATCAAATACTAGATCTGGTTTATTCTAATTATATTTTTGCACCAATTAACAATTCCCTTATCTACACCCTTCTACCCTTCCCAGCCTCTGGTAACCATTCTGCTACTTTCTATCTTTGTGAGTTCTTTTTTTTTTTAAGCATGCATAAATAGATGAGAACATATGTAATTTGTCTTTCTGTGCCTGGTTTATTTCACTTAACATAAAGACCTCTAGTTCCATTCATGTTTTTGCAAATGACAGGATCTCATTACTTTTTACGGCTGAATAGTACTCTGTTGTGTATATGTACTACATTTTCTTTATACATCTTTTGATTGACACTTGGTTTGCTTCCATCTTGTCTATTGTAAATAGAGCTGCAATAAACACCAGAGTGCACATATCTCTTTGATATACTGTGCTCCTTTCTTCTGAGTATATAGCTAGCAGTGGGATTGCTGGATCATATAGCAGCTCAGTTTTTAGTTTTTGAGGAACCTCCAAACCGTTCTCCAGAGTGGCTGTACTAATTTTCATTCCTACCAACAGTGTATGAATGTTCTCCTTTCTCCATATTTTTGCCAGCATTTATTATTGCCTATTGAAGAAAAGCCATTTAAACTGGGGTGACAAGATATTTCATTGTAGTTTTAACTTGTATTTCTTTCATAATGATGTTGAGCACCTTTTCATATACCTGTTTGCCTTTTGTATGTCTTCTTTCAAGAAATGTCCATTCAGATATTTTGCTCATTTTAAATTGGATTATTAGATTTTTCCCTACTCAGCTGTTTAAACTTCTTATATATGTTATTTATTCCTTGTCAGTTGTGTAGTTTGCAAATACTTTTTTTCCCATTCTATGAATTGTCTCCTCACTTTGTTGATTGTATCCTTTGCTGTGCAGAAGTTTTTAACTTGATATGATCTCATTTGTTCATTTTTGCTTTGGTTGCTTGTGCTTGTGGGGTATGCTCAAGAAATTCTTGCCCAGACCAATGTCCTGGAGAATTTTCCCAGTGTTTTCTTTGAGTAGTTTTATAGTTTTGGGTCTTAGATTTAAGTCTTTAATTCACTTTCATTTGATTTCTGTACATGGCAAAAAATAAAGGTCCAGTTTCACTCTTGTGCATATGGATATCCATTTTGTTCCAGCACCATTCAGTGAAGAGACTGTCTTTTCTCTGGTGTATGTTCTTGGCACCTTTGTCAAAAATGAGTTCACTGTAGATGTATGAATTTGCTTCTAGGCACATCATTATGCTTTTTTGATCTGCGTGTCCATTTTTATGCAGGTACTCTGCTGTTTTGGTTACTGTAATTCTGGGGTATAATTTGAAATCAAGTAATGCGATTCCTCTAGTTTTGTTCCTTTTGCTCAGGATAGCTTTGACTATTCTGGATCTTTTGTGGTTCCATATAAATTCTAATATTATTTTTTATATTTCTGTGAATAGTGCTATTATTATTTTGATAGGGATCACATAGAATCTGCAGATTGCTTTAGGTAGTATGAGCATTTTAACAATATTCATTATTTCAATTTATGAACATGGAATGGTTTTTCAGATTTTTGTGACTTCTTTAATTTCTTACACCAATGTTTACAGTTTTCACCATAGAGATTTTTTGGTTGTTTGGTTAAATTAATTCCTAGGTACTTACTTTATTTGTAGCTATTGTAAATGGGATTATTTTATGATTGTTTTTTTCAGATTGTTTGCTGTTCGCATGTAGGAATGCTACCATCTTTGTACGTTGATTTTGTATCCTCCAACTTTACTGAATTTGTTTAATAATTTTAATAATTTTTGCTGGAGTCTTTGGGTTTTTCAAAATATAAGCTCATATCATATGCAAACAAAGATCATTTGACTTCTTCCATTCCAATTTTGAAGCTCTTTATTTCTTTCTCTTTTCTGATTGCTCTAGCTAGGACTTCCAGAACTATGTTGAATAACAGTGATAAAAGTGGGTATCCTTGTTGTGTTCTAGACCTTAGAAAAAAGACTTTCAGATTTTCCACTTTCAGCAAGAAAGTGGGTCTGTCATATATAGCTTTTATTGTGTGGAGATATGTACCTTCTATACACAATTTTTGATCATGAATAAATGTTGAATTTTGTCAAATGTTTTTTCAGTGAAATTGAATTGATCATATGATTTTTGTCCATGTCTGTTGAAATAATTTATCACATTGACTGACTTGTATATTTTGAACCAACCTTGCATCCCTGGCATAAATTCCACTTAGTCATGATGAATGATTTTTTAATATGCTGTTGAATTTGGTTTTGTAGTATTTTATTGAGTATTTTTGCATCAATTTTCATCAGGGATATTGGCCTGTAGAAGTCTTCATTTGACATGGCTTTGTCTGGTTTTGGTATCAGGGTAATGCTAACCTCACTCACTGGTTTCCTAGGATGAGTTTGAAAGTATTTCCTCCTTCTCTATTTTTTGGAATCATTTGAGTATGACTGATTTCAGTTATTTATATGTTTGGTGGAACTTAGCAGTGAAATAATAGGGTAATGGGCTTTCCTTTCCTGAAAGATTGTTATTATGGCTTCGATCTCATTGCTTGTTATTGGTCTGTCTGTTCAGGTTTTGGATTTCTTTGTGGTTCAAGCTTAGTAGTTTATATGTGTCTAGGAATTTATCCGTTTTTTTTTTTCTAGATTTTCCAATGCTCATAGCAGCCTTTAATGAACCTTTGAATTTCTGTGGAATTGGTTTTAATGTCTTCTTTTCCATCTCTGATTTTATTTGTCTATGTCTTCTCTTTTTTTCTTATTTAGTCTGGCAAAAGATTTGCCAATTTTATTTATCTTTTAAAAAACCCAACTTTTCATTTTGTTTTTAATATTGTTTTCCTCATTTCAAATTTATTTATGTCCTAATATTTATTATTTCTTTTCTACTACCAATTTTGGTTTTGGTTTGCTCTTTTTTTTCTAGATCTATAAGATACATTGCTAAGTTGTTTTTTGATATTTTTCTAATTTTTTGATGTAGGTACTTATTCCTTTTTGTACTGATTTTGCTGTATCCCATGGTTATTGGTATGTTGTATTTTCATTATCATTACTTTCAATATTTTTTCTTTCTCTTTTTCATTTCTTCATTGACCCACTGATCATCAAGAAGCATATGGTTTAATTTCCATGTGTTTGCATAGCTTCCAAAATTTTTCTTATTGATTTCTAGTTTATTCCATTGTAGTCAGAGAAGATACACTTAATATAATTTAAATGTTTGAATGTTTTGAGACTTGTTTTGTGGCCTAAAATGTCTATTTTTGACAGTGATTCATAAGCTTAAGGACACAATGTGGGCAGGCATTGGATAAAATGTTCTGTAAATATCTATTAGGTCCATTTGGTTTATAGTCCAGAGTAAGCCTAATATTTCTTTGTTGATTTTATGTCTGAGAGATCTCTCCAATGCTGAAATTGGGAGTGTTGAATTCTCCAGCTGTTACTGTATTGTGGTCTATATCTTTCTTTAGTTCTAACAATATTTGCTTTATATATCTGCATGCTCCAGTGTTGGGTACATATGTGTTTACAATTGTTGTATCTTCTTGCTGTGTTGATCCTTTTATCATTATATAAAAACCTTCTTTGTCTCTCTTTATAGAATTTTTTTCTTAGCTATTCCTGCTCTTCTTTGTTTTCTATTTATTGAAACAGCTTTTCTCATTCCTTTATTTTCAGTTTATGAGTGTCTTTTGAAGCAGTATGTTTCTTTTAGCTAACAAATCATTGGGTCTTTTTTAAAAATAAATTTGTTTAACCACTCTATATCTTTTAATTGGAGAGCTTATTCTATTTATATTAATGTTATTATTGATAAGTAAGGACTTACTCCTGCCATTTTGTTACTTGTTTTATGATTTTTTGGTCTTCTCTTCTTTCTTGTTACTGTGAGGCTTGCATATAATATCTTATAACCCATTATTTTAAACTGATACCAACTTAACACTGATTGCATACACGAACTATTAATGAGAACACTAATAAAATTTCTACACTTTAACTTTGTCCTCCACTTTATAACTTTTTGTTGTTTCTGTTTATATCTAATTGTACTCTCTATATCTTGAAAAGTTGTACATATTATTTTTGTTTATCTTTTAATCTTTCTACTTAAGATATGAGTAGTTTATATACTAAAATTTAGATTATTACAATATTCTCTTTTTCTGTGTACTTACTATTCCCAGTAAGTTTTGTACCTTCAGCTGATGTCTTACTGCTCATTAACATCCTTTTCTTTCAGATTCAATAACTCTCTTTAACATTTCTTATAAGAAGATCTGGTGTTAATGGAATCCCTCTGCTTTTGTTTGTCTGGAAAAGTCTTTATTTCTCCCTCATGTTTGAAGGTTATTTTCACCGGATATACTATTCTAGAATAAATGATTTTTTTTTTCCTTCAGCTATTAAAATATGTTATGCCAGTCTCTCCTGGGCTACAAGGTTTCCACTGAGAAATCTGCTACCAAATGTAATGAATCTCCATGGTATTTGGTTTGTTTCTTTCTCTTGCTGCTTTTAGGATCCTTTCTTTATCCTTGACCTTTGGGAGTTTGATTATTAAATCTCTTGAGATACTTTTCTTTGGGTTAAATCTGCTTAGTATTTTATAACCTTCTTTTACTTGAATACTGAAATGTTTCTAGATTTGAGAAGTTTTCTCTGTTAACTATCCCTTTGAATAAAGTTTTCACTTCCATCTCTCTCTCTTTCTCTTCCATTTAATGCCCAAAACTCCTAAATTTGCCCCTTTGAGGCTATTTTCTAAAACTTGCAGACATGTTTCAATTTTTAAATTATTTTATGTTTGGCTTCTCTGGTTGTGTATTTTCAAATAGCCTGTCTTCAAGATTACCAAATATTTCTTCTGCTTGATCAATTCTGCTGATAAGAGATTCTGATGCAATCTTTAGTATTTCAGTTGCATTTTCACCTCCAGAATTTCTGCTTCTTTTAAATTATATCAAGTTCTTTGGATGTTGTAGAGTTTCCTCAAAACAGCTATTTTGAATTCGTTTTCTTAAAAAAGGTCACATATATGTGTCTCTCCAGGATTGGTCCCTGGTGCCTTATTTGGTTTGTTTGATGAAGTCATGTTTTCCTGGATGGTCTGAATGCTTGTGGATGGTTGTCAGTGTCTTAGCATTGAAGAGTTAAGTATTAATTGTAGTCTTTGCAGTTTCAGCTTGTTCGTATCCATCTTCCTCAGGAAAGATTTCCAGGTATTCGAAAAGTACTGAGTGTTGTAATCTGTTTTTGGTCTCTGCAGCTATGTCTACATTAGGGAGCAGCCCATGCCTTGTTAACACTGTGGCTCTTCCAGACTGGTAGAGATACAACCTTCATGGTCTCGGACAAAATCTGGAAGAATTCTCTGAATGACCAGACAGAGAGTCTTGCTCTCTTTTAATTTCTCCCAGACAAATGGAGTCTGTCTCTCTATGCTGAGCTGACTGGAGCTGGGGCAGAGATGATACAAACCACTGTGGGCACCATCACTAGGATTGTGCTGGGTCAGACCTGAAGCCAGCATGGTACTTGGTCTCACCTAAGGCCTGCAGTAACCAATGCCTGGCTATCATCTATGTTCACTCAAGGCTCCAGGGCTCTACAGTCAGTAGGAAGCAAAGCCAGCTAGGCTTATGTCCTTTCCTTCAAGGTGACAAGTTCTGCCTGGTTCCAGACAGTTTCAGAGATGCCATCTTGGAGTCAGAGCCTTGAGTTGGAAACCTTAAGAATCTACTTATTGATGTGGCTGAGCTGGAACCAAACCCACAAGACAAATTCCTTCTCTCTCTCTCTCCTCCCCAAGCAGAGGAGTTTCTCCCCATGGCCACTGCTACCTCAGGCCTGTGGCTTGCACTGGCTGGCTATTACTGACATTCATTCAAGGTCCAACAGCTCTTCATTCAGCTCCACAAGACATTTTTGAGAAGCCAAGTTTACATAAAAGCTTTGTATTAATATACTGAAATTATAACATAACTGTATTTTAATCCATGAAACTCAGTTGTAGTTTACAATTTAGAAATACTGCATAATAACATTTTTTGTCTGTTTTATTTTCCAAACTAATGCAAGCCCTCTCCCCTGGAAGTTAGGGTAACAGATGATCATTCTTATTCTTCCCCAATTCAGATTGAGTTGAAGTTAGAGTGAGTTCACCTGTGCTCAACACCAAACTTCCAACCCCTTGTCAATATATGGTATTACTCTTACTAGCATTTCAGCTGGATGGTGTTGGGCAGCAATTTAAGATATTTTCTTCTTTACCATACATTTCAACTCTGGCATGAGATTACTATAAGAATGCACAAGGCTACACTATTTTTCTGTCTAGGCCCCCACCGTGGCTCTTTCTTGGTGACATCTGAGTTTGTGTGTGTGTGTTGGGGGCAGGGGGAGAATTGTTTAGTCAATTGATTTGCTTTTGCCTTTGGGCCCTTAATGCTATTCCATTTTGACTGCCTCTACCCTCATCCAAGATAAAGTTGATTTATGTTTTTTCCTGCAATAATTCTCTATGGCAAGGCCAATTCTCAATTTACCTGTCTCAGCACTAATGTCTACTCCAAGTTTAAAAGTTACTGCCCCTGGTACTCACCTAAGAATAGTTTGTCGTTCTCTGAAATTAAGTTTTTCAAGGTCCTCTTGTGTCCACTGCTTCTTGTTAGTCACATAAAATAGTATAGTTATTATTTACTTATTTGTTTAAATCATGAGAAAAATGTCTTTAAGATTTTTCTATACCATGACTGAAAGGAGAATTCTACATTTTTACAGTCAGAGCTATTTGTAGTTATTTCATGTTTTATCTTGCAACAATAATCACTTGTGCATCACAAGTTTCAATGAATATAATATTAATTTTTCTACTTCTCTTATTCCAAAAGTTAAACCACTTATTTTTTTCTGTTCTTTTACATTGAGTAGAATTTCTAAAGTGAAACAAAACAAAATAACCTATAAACAAGAAACTGTGCTGGCAATGGTAGCGCTACAAGAGCTTTGCCATCAAACATGATGTTAGCCATTGGTTTATGACAAAATCTTTTGATCAAATTAAGAAAAAATTTATTCACCAACTTAAGAAAAATTTTATTACTAATTTAAAAGTTCTTTATCAGGAATACTTGTTAAATTTATACTACCCTTTTAGAGTCATATATGGTTTTCCATATATGTGATAAATTACATTAATAGATTTCTCAAGATAATACCATTCTCTGATTCCTAGGGTGAAGACATCTTGCTGATTCTGGATAATTTGTTTTCTCTTTAATGTAGTTTTGAAATTGATTCTGATGATGTTATACAGGAGTTTATATTTATGTTATTTCAAAATATATTTTTTATAGCAAGAATAGAAATTGCTGTAATTTGTAGAGCCACATGTGTTAGTGATAGATATCATATTTAGTAAGAGCAAATGAGGCTAACATTTTATTCTTTATGTGATACTTCTCAGTAGCTAGTACTAATGAATCAAAGTTCAAAAATGACCTAAAATTTACTGTCATTAACATATCCTTTTTTTTTTAATGTTCATTGTTGATTTTAGCACAAAATTGCAGGACATCCTTTCACTTTATCTTTGACAACAAACATCATGATGTTAATTTTCTAATTCCAGAAAGTTTATGGTAACTTTTTGAAAATGTTCATTCCAGAGCTATTTTAGTAGGTGATTCCCTAATAACTTTTTCAATGTCTTCAGTGGCTGCTGATTTATCTGATTTTTTACAAATTTCTAATTGTTTAATTCTTAGTAAGATTTTTTTCAGAATATGATTTATGTCATATTTTTTCACTCTTGATACAGAAACAATAAGATTTACATTTTTTAATGTCATAAAAATTGAGATTCTAGCACTGAATTCTCACAGTTATATGTTTACACTTTCTTTTTCTGGCTTTGAAGATTATCTTATAATTATTTCAAAAATCACAGTTTATATTAAAAAATTACTTTTCTTAATGTATTGTATGTTCTTGAAAATTTTGCTTTTGTTAACTTTTTTAGTGGAATTTTACATACGGTCCATTAGATCAAGCTTGTAGTGTTAGATAATTCCTTAAATTTATCTATTTTTTGTACACTTACTCTACCACTTACAAACATGTTAAAATTTCATACTGCATATCTATTTCATACCATAATTATATTAGTTTTTAATGTATGTGTTATACAACTTGGTGCTATTCTAATGAATCATATGTGATTGATTTAATAGAATTTTCTGCTAAATTAAAATTTAAACAAATCTGTTTTTGGTGATCACTTTATCTCTAATAATAACTTTTGTTAAAGTCAGTTATATTAGGAATTACAGTTATACAACTTATTTTTTATTTGTATTTACCTGCTAAATCTTAATTTTGGATTGTTTTAATAGGAATCTTTTGAAATATTTTTTGCTGATAATCTTTGATTTGGAATGAAAATAATGTCTGTATTTTTCTGTATGCTTTCTTTTGAAATTATATTCCTCCTTTTCTTGACAACTTTGAAATCAGTTCAACAGAATTTCACATTCTATTTCTCTTTCTCAGTGCTAGAAATAATATTCTGACTTTCTAAATTTATCATATTCTAAACACACATAACTTATTAAACTCTAAAGTTAATAAATATATTTTTCTTCTCCAGAAAAATATAATCACTGTATATTTAATTCTAAATATTCTATTCAAAATTTCATGGTAATGTTTACAAATATTTATATCTATCTTATTTTTTATTGTTTAAATCTCATAGGCCTATAAAACATTATTATCTTTGTTTTATTCAGTCAATAGTTATTTGATTTGACAACAAATGTACAATCATTTTGCTTATCTTATTACTTGTATCACAAGCTTCCTTCTGGGATTATTTTCTTTCTGGCCATAGAACTCATTTTAAATTTCTTTTATTGGAAATCAGCTAGTTATATACTTTCTCAGTTTTTGTTTTTTAAAAAATATAATTAAATGTATTTTCAAAAATCTTGGTGTTTCTTTTTTTACTTTCTTGTGGGTAATTATTTTCCTGATATCACATTGAATATTTTGTTCTGGTCTCTAAAATGGTCACCTATTAAATGATGCCTTCTAATATATATACCTTTTTGTAGACAATTTTCATTGAACTGCAAATGGCAGTATGACTAGCTTTTTACTAACAAAATGCAGAACAATTGATGCTGGGTGACACTTAAGTCTATGTCTTAAGAAGCCTTGCAACTTCTCCTGTGGTCTTAGAATGTTTACTCCAGGGTAACGTCAGGCCTATGTAAAGTGTCTCCATCAATTGAACTTACTGTGCTGTGAATAAGCCTAAACCAGCCTTATGGAGACAGAAAGGGATTTCTATTTGAGTACAATCAACTAACCAAACTCTCACAGATGATAACACATTGTTTTATGCCACAGATTTTTGAGCTGGTTTATTATGAGAAACAAATAATCAGTATAAAATCAATCCATTACCTCTTTGTGTTTATTTGCTTTTGAAAAGTATTTTTTTAACTAATCTAATTGACATTCCATTATAGGTAAAACAGGATTGAGGTGGGTAAGAGTTAATGAACTGCAAAGTTTGAAGAAACAGACTCCACACAATCGTTTTCAAATGCAGGGTTAGAGAACTCTCAAAGCCTCCATCAGTTTTGATAACTTGCTAGGACTCACAGAATTTACTGAGAACCATTATAATCATGGTTACAATTTATAACAAGGAAAGCAGGGTACAGACAAAAATAATCCAAAAGATGAAATGCATAAGGCAGAGTTCAGGAGGGTTCCAAACTTCCTATTGAGTGGTAGACAGTGGTAATGGATTTTGGAAGTGATGTGTGACTACACATAGAATATTTAGAACCAGTTAAGCTCTTGGTGTCCAGTTTTTATTGGGTTTCTATCACATGAGCCTGGTTGACTTCCCCAGTGGTTGACCTCAGTCTCTACCCTCTCAGGAGGTTGAGGTGACCCAAAGCCCAGATGCTACATCACATTGTTGGTGTGGCTCAAAGCTCTCCCCCAGATCAGAGTATTACTATCTAGCTGGCCCAGGGCCCTTGAACGAAGATAATGCCATTAGGCATGACATTCTAATGGCTCATACATAATCTCCCAGCAGTAAAGGACAAAAGCCAGACCTCATTTGGGCTTCACTAATTGCATTCTACTAATTATTCTTTAAATGGTATTTTAACTTTATCATTTTAGCATTTTTTCACCATGTTTCATTAAAATGCTGCCACAGACAAAAGCAAACTGCACTATCTTTGCATAAACCTAACTCCAATGATCAGTTTTCTTCTTTCTTTTCTCCTTTTGCCCAATAGGACTTAATCATTTCCAAATATTCTGAAGGCCATGAGACAGCACATCATAGAGTGAATCTCAGGAAATAGTAACAGAATTGTTGTGCTTAATGCTCATAGTTTCAAAAGAGTAAAGCACTTAAAGCACTTAGCTCATAGTTTCAAAAGAGTAAAGCATCAAAACTGATGGAGGCTTTGAGAGTTCTCTAAACCTGCATTTGAAAATGATTGTGTGGAGTCTGTTTCTTCAAGAGGTTAAAATATTTAATTACTGTAATCTACTCTAGGAGAACTTTTATAGTTAGGGTTGCCAAGTTTGTCCATTAAAAATACAAGAAAATATTTAAATTTGAAATTCAGATAAACAACCAATATTTTTTTAGGCTAGGACTGTCTGAATTATTACATACATATATATTATAAAAATTGTTGGCCAGGCGCAGTGGCTCACGCCTGTAATCCCAGCACTTTGGGAGGCCGAGGCAGGTGGATCATGAGGTCAATAGATTGAGACCATCCTGGTCAACATGGTGAAACCCCTCTACTAAAAATACAAACAATTAGCTGGGCATGGTGGCACATGCCTGTAATCCCAGCTACTCAGGAGGCTGAGGCAGGAGAATTGCCTGAACCCAAGAGGTGGAGGTTACAGTGAGCCGAGATCATACCATTGCACTCCAGCCTGCGTAACAAGAGTGAAACTCCGTCTCAATAAAAAATAAAATAAAATAAAATAAAAATTGTCAATTGTGTATCAAAAAATCAAATTGAAATGAATATCTTGTCTTTTTTGGAAATCCTACTTCAGCTATCCTGCAATCTAGTGATAGCATGATTTTTAAAAAAATATGATTATTGATTTGGACTTACAAAACATTCTTGAAGGTATACAAAAATGCTAAACTAAATATATACCTATACAGAGTTTTATAATTTATTACAACAATTTTGAAAAAAATAAGCTAACTATAGAATTGATTATTCCCTCAAAGATTTAGATCAATTATTTAATAAGGCTAATTTCAACCCTGGTTTCTACTTTTCTATAATTTCTCAATGACAAAATAAATAAGAAAATGTTAACATATGATGAGTTCAAATTTTAATTAATATTTTTAACATCTCACAAATGTTATTTTTCCTGCATTCCCCTAAAAGCACACAAGCAAATAAAGCTTGAGGTGACTCACCTGATGATTTAGTGCTTTCATATTAAACAATATTTATGGCTGTGTCATGAGCTAAACTCGAGCCACTCTTAGCATTTGATTTAAAATAATATATAATTAACCTTAGCTTCTTTAATAACATTATTCCATGTTTTTAAAACCAAATAGTGAAACCTGACTGTGTTCAACTTCTATTTTATCTGGATCAAAATACAGAAACCTAAAATAATTGTTACATGCCTTCTGATAGTTCCAATTAGTTAGTATCATAAAGAAATAGCTGTAAACAAGAACAATATTCCAGCCTGAATCATGAATTATAAATTTACAAATTGATTTTCTTATGCTTCTCCATTGACTTGAACCGTAAAAACATGGCATTGACTGAATAAGTTCTCTATTGTGTATGATGATGAGAAAGAAACTTGAAAAGACTGACATGACAAAAAATATTGCAATGCATTCATCTTAACAAGGAGTATTGATGGGGGAATATATTTATTCCCCATTTTTCTAGCCAATCCAATTATTGGAACCCTTTCATTATACAAAGTCATAATATATGGCATGTTCTAAGAGATTTTGTGAAGGAAGAAAAAAACCTTATGAGGTAAGAATAACCATAAATTTATCTATTTTTGTCTTTGCAAAAATTATAGACACAAGTAGTGCTTAAAAATGGTCTTTCTAAATGCTTCCTGTAAGAAATGTGCTTTCCATTATTTTCTCCCTTTTTAGTCCTGTCATTTACTCACCCCTTCATTTATTCACTATTTCAAATATGGATTTAATTCTTAGTAAAAAAAGATATATAGAATTCTCTGTTCTGACTATTCAGTGATGAATAAGTAACAATAGCTTCTTTCAATACATTTATAAACTAGTGGAGAAAAACAGACAAGAAAATCAATTCTTGCAACAAAAAGTAAAAACTACTAACATCAGAGAAATGTATAGTGAGAACAGAGGAGAATAATTTTTTTCAGACTGTGTATTAGTGAAAGGAAAATATATTATAAAACATTTCCACAAGGACATTCATAAGCTAAGTATTTATTCTACATTCTTTTTGAAAATTATTTTCCTAAATATCTATCATGGAAGAGAATATTGGTGTGTAGAGTCCAGACATGGGGTGGGATAAAGTTGAGGGAAAGAAAAAAAATTGTATGTGTGTTAGAAATTTCACCATAGGTCTCAAAAAATATAATATGGGGAAAAACTCAAATTTTAAAAGTAGTCTAAAATATAGGTAATGAAGTAAAATGAGCAAAGCAGTGTTTTGCCTGTGAGTTGTCAGCTACTCAGTCCTGAGATAAAAATATTTAAAATCCATACTCTTAACTTACATCTAGTAATTTTTATTTATTGATTTATAAATTCAAATTAATGAAAAAATTGTAAACTTTTGTTCATAAAACCACCCCAAACTCCCAGGTGTTGATTTTTATTCTCCAAATCTCTTCTCATTCAAATTAATTCCAAGATACAATCTCAACTGAGAGGCACAAAATGTATAGGCAATGTCATTTTAAAGATCTGTTGGGTGTTTTTGTTCTGCTATTTTGTGGTAGGGCTTACTTAATGACCTTTATTTTATCTCATTAATAAATTACAAGTATAGGCTTTGCAATCCAATATTACACAAGATGAACAAGTGGATTTCTGACTTGTTTATTCCTTTTTAAATCTCTTTCCTCAATCTTTTTTGTCATTTGAAGGGTGACAAAGATTGTGAGCAATCTATTGTCCTCTTTCAAACTTTAGAATATAGAAAAGTTTGGTAGTATATTAGATACTCTGCTATGCATTTTTAAAGCTATATATTTATTATCACAAAGAATGTGTCAATATTATTTTTTCCTGTATTACATATGATGAAACTGAAATTTTGAATGGTTGAGTAACTTGCCCAAGGTCATATGGTTAATAAATGGCAGAATTTCAATCACTATTTGGTTCTGCCTGACTCTAGAACCTGTACTCTAAAGTATCATGCATTAGTGCATGCTGCAACTGCAACTTACCAAGAACTTATGCCCAGACGAGGAAGGGAATATAATGTACTTCATAGATGGACATTGTGAGAACCAATTATAAAATTAGTGATCTTCTCATTTTTCTTATTTCCTTGTTTCTGTGTCTTTATGTGTGTGCTTTTTGGTCTATTTAGCTGTTTTTGCATCTTTTCCTGAGTATCTTTTCTTTTTTTTTTTTCCTTCTTTTCTTTCTTTCTTTGACATTCTGTCTGATGTTCTTTCTTTCTCTCTCTCTCAGTCTTTTGTGCATGCACATGTCATGATGTTTGGATCATGCAGCTTAATATTTAATAAAATCACATAAAGGGAATTAAAAGAAGGAAAAATGCATCATTCAATTCTCTAGTTTTCCATACAAAGCTATTCTTGAAAACTTATGATAGCAAAGAATATTTGTTTAATCATATGTGTTTATTTCCCTATCAAAAGAATTTGAAATATCACCATTGGCCAAAATCAACTTAAAATGCAAAGGAACAGTAAAATAATAAGATCCAATTAATTCATTTTCAATGAAGTTTCAAATAAATATAGTTTGTATTTAAGTAAATGTGCTACTTATTTGGAATGTACAACTGTAATATCCACTGATTTATTAAAAGGAGACATAAAAAGTGATTCTGAAACAAATAGCCCTTTAGAAAAAAATATTTCAAACACTGACTAGAAATTGTTCTAAAGCCCTGGTATTCTGCATCATTGTAGGGTGAATATGATTAACTATACTTTATTTTATATTTTGAAAAATGGGAAGGGAAGATTTTGAATGTTTACAACACAAAGTAATGATAAATGTATGAGTTGATGAATATACTAATTATTCTGATTTGATCATTACACATGGAATACATGCATTGAAATATCACTCTGTATCCTATAAATATGTATAATTAGTACATGTCAACTGAAAATAAAATGAAAACATATAATTAAATAAAAAGAAATTATTCTAAAGTTAAAATGCAGCAGATATAAATCATTTTATATGATTTATATTTAGAAAAGCTGTGTAGTGAATAGTTGCTTGTTTCATGCAAATTAAAAAGTCTTGATTGAACCATTGTGGAGGTACATTATAGAAGCTCTGATATAAGAAATAACATCACTTTATTTAAGTGATTGCTACTAAGAAGAGCCTTGCCAATAGGAGTAAATGTCTACTTTCTCTTTGTTCACATGGAGAACGGATGTTTTAGAAAAGGTCAATGGATTACTTTGGATATAACCATAATGAAACTGCTCCAACAAGGAAGTCAGAGTTCTGCCTCTTTCTTTTTTATTATAAAAATTTCAGATCACAGTTATAAACAGAACATGTCAGAATACATAATTTTAACTTACTACTACATATAATTGTATCTTATATGAACAAATTAAAAAGCCTTTGTAATAAATAATTACTTATTACAGAATAATACAGTATTATAAAAATAAAAATGTAGATTTCCTTCTAAAAAAGAAAAATAGTCCAAATAAATCAAAATTGTTTAAATACTCTCTCACTTTTAATTGTGTTTATTCTTTGTAAAATATTTTATAAAATACCTTAAAATTCAAAAAGTTCAGCATATACACTATTGAATACTATGCGACCATAAAAAAAGAATGAATTCGGCTGGGTGCGGTGGCTCAAGCCTGTAATCCCAGCACTTTGGGAGGCGGAGGCGTGTGGTTCATGAGGTCAAGAGATCCAGACCATCCTGGTCAACCTGGTGAAAGCCCGTCTCTACTAAAAATGCAAAAAATTAGCTGGGCATGGTGGTGCGTGCCTTTAATCCCAGCTACTCAGGAGGCTGAGGCAGGAGAATTGCCTGAACCCAGGAGGCGGAAGTTGCAGTGAGCCGAGATCACGCCATTGCACTCCAGCCTGGGTAACAAGAGTGAAACTCCACCTCAAAGAAAAAACAAAACAAAACAAAAAGAATGAATTCACATCCTTTGTAGGGACATGGATGGAGCTTAAGGCCATTATCCTTAGCAAACTAACACAGGAACACAAAACTAAATACTGCATGTTCTCACACAGTGAGAGCTGAAAGATGAGAACACACGATCACACAGAAAGAACCAACACACAGTGGGGACTTTCAAAGGATGGAGGGTAGGAGGAGGGAGAGGATTCTACTGTTATTTAATAGTAGGCTTAATCCCAGTTGATGAAATAATCTGTACAACGAACCCCCATGACACATTTGCCTATGTAACAAACCTGCACTTGTGGCCCTAAACTTAAAATAAAAGTTAAAAAAAGTTCAACTTTTAATATTTATATTGAACCAAAGTCATGATAATCATGAGCAATATATATTTTGGAAGGTCTATAATTCATCCTCTGGAAATAGAATTAGGACAACCATATGGATTTTTTTCCCTAAGGCCATTTTTTTACTGAATATTCATTATTTTTGGTAGTGAAAATACGACTCTGAAAGGAGAAATAAAATTGCAGTAATTTATGTACACTGTTTTCATTTTCTCATCTAACAAGTTGTGTAGATTTGGTGGCAGGGTGAGATTTGAGCTTATTTTCTCTGCTTAAACATAAAGTTTATAATTATTCATGTTTTTATAACTGTCAAAAAAAACTAAAAAAGATTTAAGCCAAATTCATAAACAAAATTTATAAAAAGGAACACTAAGTGTTTACTGTCATCACTAACAATAAAATTTGTGACATCAAGGGCAGGCATAGTCCTGTAGTCCCAGCCCATAGTCCCAGCACTTTGGGAGGCCCAGGTGGGTGGGTCACTTGAGACCAGGAATTCAAGACCAGCCTGGCCAACATGGGTCAAAACCCATCTCTACTAAAAATACAAAGATTAGCTGTGTGTACTGGTGCATGCTTGCAGTCCCAGCTACTTGGGAGGCTGAGGTACATGAATCTCTTTGAACCTGGGAATTGGAGGTTGCAGTGAGCCAAGATTGTGCCAGCTTGAATGACAGAGTGAGATCTTGTCTCAGATAAAAAAAAAGCTGTCTTTGTGTTACATATGTATATGCTCAAAATTTGCTTTTAATAAAAATTTATTTATAGTTAAATAAATTATTAGTTCAGTTTAATGACCTATTATTAGTAAAACAAGAAGAGGTCAAAACTTTCTTAACAATTAACGAACTTACTTATCTTTTAAATATTTTCATATGGGTATAACTAAACTGACCCAAATCTTGAAAACATTAGTAACTTGTTATGTAAAGAGCTTATTCATTTGGAAACCACAGACCTGATATTTTCACTTGTTTCCCAGCTGCATTTGCCACTAATTAATGATTGGGACCATAGGCTGGGAATGAAGACCTCCTAGATCCTCCTCAGTGCACACCAGTGACATACAATATTATTATTTCTCCTGTGTACAAAGCAGATCTGCTGTAGATTTTTTTTTTCTTTTGAGATGGAGTCTTGCTCTGTTGCTCAGGCTGCAGTACAATTGTGCAATCTCACCTCACTGCAACCTCTGCCTCCCAGGTTCAAGACATTCTACTGCCTCAGCCTTCCGAGTAGTTGGGATTACAGGCACCCACCACCACACCTTGCTAATTTTTGTATTTTTAGTAGAAACACGGTTTCACCATGTTGGCCAGGCTGATCTTGAACTCCTGATCTCAGGTGATCCACCCACCTCACCCTTCCAAAATGCTGAGATTACAGGCATGAGCCACCACACCCAGCCTGCTGTACTTTTTTCTCTTACCTTTCTGACTACCTCTTTTACTGGTGTTCCAAATGTGTAGGAGTATTTACTCCCTTTGTATTACCTGTTTTCGAGATTCACAAATGGAAGGCTGGCCTTTCCAGGAATTAAAACATGTTTACTGGGGACCAGATTGAGTAGTAATTTAAGTTTATAACTCTTATTACAGGAACGATTATTCCTTGATGCTCATGACAAACTCTGGTCCCAAGTTAAGTTTTAAGTTTGGTTCCATCTCACTTAAGATAAATTTTCTACCTGTCTGAAATCTTAATGTTCTAGAAGTTGGCATATCTTTCATTGACTTTCTTTTATCAGTGCTTACGATCATGTAAGAAAACCTAAAAATTGGTGGTGTATATGTTTTGACTTTGCAGTACAAACTCAATGCTTTAAATTTTCTGTTATGTACAAACAATTCTATACTGCTGTGTATTATGTTATATTAGCATTGTCCACAAAAATTTGTGTGCTTTCAGAAAATATTTTACTACAAAATAATGCTAATAATCAGTAAGGGGATAACCTTTTTGCTGGTGGAAGATCTTGCATCAAAAATGATGGCTGCTGTCTGATGAGAGTCGTGGTTGCTGAAGGATGGGATGGCTGTAGTAATTTCTTAAAAAAGACAACAATGAAGTTTGGTACATTAGTTAATTCCTCCATTCACAAAAGATTCCTCTGTAGTGTGCAATGTTATTTGATAGCACATTACCCACAGTAGAACTTTTTTCAAAATTGGAGTCAATTTTTTCAAACCCTGCTGCTACTTTATCAATTAAATCCACATAACATTTTAAATTCTTTGTTTTCATTTCAATAATCTTCTAGCAGCTCCATGGGAGTATATTCTATCTCAGGAAACCAATTTATTTGCTTATTCATAAGTAACTCGTCATCTTTTCAAGTTTCATCAGGAGCGTGCACCAATTCAGTCACACCTTCAAGCTCCATATTTAATTCTAGTTCTCTTGCTGTTTCCATCATATCTCCTGTTTCTTCCTCCACTGATATCTTGACCTACTCAAAGTCATCCAAGAAGACAAGAATTAACTTCTTCTACACTGAAATTAATGTTGATAATTTGACATCTTCCCATAAATCATGAATATTTTTATGACAACTACGCATTTAGTTTGCTGTCTAATATAAATGAGGACCAAGGGTGCCAAAAAATAACTAAAATATTAACATCAAAGATTACCAATTCAAAGGTCTTTGGTTAATGATCAAAGGTAGCATCACCATAACCAATGTAATAAAATAAAAAAGTTTGTAATATTGTGAGAATCAATGAAGTGTGAAACAAAGACTCAGAATAAGCACATGCCACTGGAAAAATGACACCAACAGACTTGCTAGATGCAAGATTGCTAGAAAACTAAAATTTGTATTAAAAAAGTACTGTCTGTGAAGTGTAATAAAGTAAAATAAAATATACCTGTATACATATGTAGATATAGATACATGAGAAGGTATTTATCAAGGAAATTGGTTCACATGATTATAAAGGCTAAGGAGTCCCACAAAAAGCTGTTTATGACCTGGAGCATTAGAGAAGCCAGAGGAGGGCTCACTGTTCAAAGTTAAAAGACCCAAGAACTCAGGAAGCTGATGATGTCACTTTAAGTCCAAGGCTGAAGGCCTCAGAAAAGCTCCATGAGGCCACTTGTGTAAATCTCAGAGTTCAAAGGCTGAAGGACCTGGAGTTCTGATGTCCAAGGACAAGAGAAGAGTAAGATACTGCTCCAAAATCGAAGGGGTGGGGAGAGAGACAGAGAGGGAGAGAGAGGGGGAGACAGAGAGAGAGAGAGAGGAGAGAGAGAGAGAGAGAGAGAGAGAGAACTCACCTTTCTTTACATTTTTGTTTTACCTGAACTCTTAATGATTTGGATGGCGCTAAACTACATTGATCGTGTCTCTTCCCCACTGAGTCACTGACTCGGATGCTAATTTTCTCTAAAAACAGACTCAGAGACATACCCAGAAAAAATGTTTCACTGGCCATCTAGGCATTCTTCTCTTTAGTCAAATTGATAACTAACGTTAACTATCACATTGGTGATACACACACAAACTTACTCTAGAAAAGTTGGAGTCAAAAGGCTTATATTCTTAGTTCATAATTTCATTTTGTTTCATTAAACTGAAAGCACTCAATTTCACTTCTACTAAGCAATTACTTGATGAGACTTCTGCAATTTCAGAGCCAAAATGATTGTTGCTAATCTAACAAGATGGAGGACCATGAGGTTTCACTTCTTATTCTCTCACATAAATAATGATTTAACAATTAACCATAGATAAAAATAACCTTATGAAAGCTCTAGATTACTATCGAGAAGCTGTAGCAATCCAATGGAGCACAAAAACTGAGGATGGTCATATGGAAAAGAATAGGAAGCATTTTACTTGTTTAACCCAATGATAAAGGTCAGACTAGCTCAGTGTCAAGAGAATTCTCCTTATCTTTGAGTATTTTTATATGGAAATGCCATTTTAACAAAATGAAAGACGCAAATCACATGATCATCTCAACAGATGCATAAAAATAATTTGAAAAAAATAGGTAAAAATAGAACAGCTGTCAGCACAATAAAGACCATATAAACAAGTCCCACAGGAAACATTATAAACAAAACTGAGCTTTTCCTGTAAAAACCAGTAAAAGTCAAGGATGTTCACTTTTGACACTTCTACTCGATGTAGTCTAATAATTCCTGGCCAGATTTATTCAACAAGAAAAATAAATGCAATTAATTGAAATTAAAAAAAAGAAGAAGTAAGATTGCCTCTGTTTGCGAAAGGCATAATCATATATGTACAAGACCAAAATAATGAACAGAAAAATCTATTAGAACCAATAAATAAATTAGTATATTGCAGAATATAAAATCACCATACAATGTTCAGTGGAATTTTTCTACACAAATCAAAAATTATGCAAAAATAAAATTTAAAAGAATTACATTTGCAAAAGCAACAAAAACTAATATTTAGCAATAAACTTAATAAAAAAGGTAAGTTTTTCACACTGAAAATTACAAAACATTTACAAATAAAAGTAAAGTGGACACAGATAAATGAAAAAACATCCCATGTACATGGATTGAAAGAATTACAAAAATTCAACTTGAAATGGCTTAAAGATGTGAATGTAAGATCCCAAACCATAAAACTACTAGCAGGAAACAGAAAAAATAAAAAAGCTTATTGACATAGGTCTACACCATGATTTTTAGGTAGGATACCAAAAGCTCAGGCAACACAAGCAAATATGGATACACTGAATTGCATCAAATTAAAGAGCTTATTCACAGCAAAGGAAACAATTAACAGTAAAAAATTAACCAAAAGAATAGGAGAAAATATTTACAAAATATATATTAGATAGGAGGCCAATATTTAAAACAAATGAGGAACCCACATGACTCAACAGAAAAAAAAAATTAAAAACCATCAAAGAATCACAGTAGACATTTCTCAGAAGAAGCTATAAAAATGACCATCAGGTACGTGTTATGTTCACTGTGGCACTGTTTACAATAGCAAAGACCTGGAACCAACCCAAATGTCCATAGATGATAGACTGGAAAAGGAAAATTTGGCACATATACACCATGGAATACTATTCAGCCATAAAAAAATGATGAGTTCATATCCTTTGTAGGGACATGGATGAATCTGGAAACCATTATTCTCAGCAAACTGGCACAAGATCAGAAAATCAAATACCGCATATTCTTACTCAGGGTGGGTGTCAAACAATGAGATCACATGGACACAGGGAGGGAAGTATCACAAAATGGGGTCTGTTGGAGGGCACTAGGAAAGGTACAGCAGTGGGTGGGGAGGTTGGGAAGGGATAATATGGAGAAATGCCAGATATAGGTGACAGGGGGATGGAGGCACTAAACCACATTGCCATGTATGTACTTATGCAACAATTCTGCATGATCTGCACATGTACCCCAGAATCTAAAATACAATAAAAAATATATTTTAAAAAATGACCATCAGGTATATACAATCATGCTCTATGTCACTTATCTCCAGAGAAATGCAAATACCAACCACAATACTAACTCATGTTTGTTAGAATGGCCAGTATCAAAAAGACAAAAGAAAGAACATGGAAAAAGGGAGCACTGGTATATTGTTGTTGATAATATATATTAATACAGCTATTATGAAAAACAGCATGGAGTTTCCTCAAAAAATTAAAAATAGAATTACCATATAACCTAGCAATTTCACTGCTTGATCTGTATCCACAGGAGATATAATCAGTATTTTTAATTTATATCTGTACTCCATTGCAGCATTGTTCACAATATCCTAAACATGCAAGCAATCTAAATGTTTGTTGACAGGTGAATGAATAAAGAAAATGTAAACCAGAAACAGATCCTGTCATTTGTGTCAATATAGATGAAACTTGGAGGCATTATGGTAAACAAAAATGCCAGACACAGAATGACAAATACTGCACAATTTCATTTATATTTGGACCCAAAATAACCACACTCATAGAAGTAGAAAATAGAATGGTACTTGCCATGGGCTAAGGAGAGCAGAAAATGGGGAGATATTGGTCAAAGGGTACAAAGTTTCAGTTATGTAACATAAATAAGTTCTGGAGATCGAATGTGCCTTATAGTGATCATACTCAATAACATTGTATTTTATTCCTGCAGTTTGTTAAGAGAGTAGAGCTTAAGTGCTCTTACCAAAGGAGAAGGAGGAGGAAGAAGAAGAAGAGGGGCAACAAGAGGAAGAGGAAGCAGCAGAAGCTGAAGAAGAAGGAGAAAGGGGAGGAAAAGAAGTCATAAGAAGAGGAAGAGGAGGAACAAGAGGAAGAGGAAAAGAAAGAAGAAGAAAGGGGGGAGGGGAGAAAAAAGAAGAAGAAGAGAAGAAATAATAATAATAATAATAATAATGTGGTAATAAATTGTTAATTAGCTTGATTTAGTGCTGACCATTTCTTGATGTATATAATATCAAAACAACAAGTTGTGCACCTTAGTTACATGCAATTCTTATTTGTCAAATATACCTCAATAAACCTGAAAAAGAGTCTATAAGGCTTTCAAAGCTATGTTCAAATTATTCAAAACTTATTACAGTTTTTATACATTCTTACTGCACCATTGAAATAAACTTTCTATAAATGTAATTTTTAACCACCAAATGAATTATAGAAAAAGAAAATGTATTTGGTCTTAATCTATCTTTACGTTTTTCCTCTCAGTTGCAGGCTTACTTATTTTGATACTGTGAATACCTGTTCTTTCCCTTCAAGATGCAAAAAAAAATCTTTTTTTTCCTCTCAAGGCTGTTTTTTCTTTTCCTTCCTCCTTTCCTTCCTTTTTTCTGCTACATTCCTTTTTTCCTTAATTTATCTATTTTCTCAACACTAAGGACCTTCATTTATCAGAAATATTATTTGGGCACAAATGCCCTGATTTACTAAAATTTTTACTATTTAATGAATGTATCATACTCTTTACAATTATTGTCTTTGCCTACACTGTTAAATTTGCTTTTTATCCAGTAAGCTGACTTTAAATTTTTATCTTTTTAATTGTTACAGGAAGTTTATTTTCTTGTAAAACATAAGATAATGGATCTGTATTTGGAAATATCAGGTATAAAGAAGCATAGAGGTGAGGTTCAGATTAAGCAATAAGTAAATAAATAAATATAAATATCACACACACACATTGTGTGTGAAATTCATATTTATTTATTTATTTATTTTTCTCACATGCATAACTATGAGACTCACAAGACCTTTGTCCAGCCCTCTTATGACAAAAGACAACTAGACAGATATCACTATGTCATTCACAGTCTCCCTCCAAATGTGGGGGAAAAAATCCCCTGTGGGTGAGAACATGTTTTAGAGGAAAAAATATTTCCCCATGAAAAAAGCTCTGATTACTCTCTAAGGAACAGTAATATTTTTCAGTCACAAAGTGCTCCCTGTATTTATACATACTCTGTATATACCAACACTCATCAATTTTTAGTTTCTTCACTAAAATGAAAGTATGAGTCAATCAGACATTTGAGAAAATATGCAGAAAAGAACAAAACAAACAGTAAGAAAAATAATTTTAGAAAATATAAATCCAATGCACAAAACAGAAGAAAACTTCAGAAATACTATTATGAAAATCTCAAGAAATATTACAATCCTACAAAAGAAAAACATTCTCTAAAACATAGTGTAAAATAAAATATACTGCTAAAAAAGAAAAACACATAAGACCTGAAGCTATAATAACACTAGAAGAAAACCAACAGAAACTCTTATGGATGTTAGTCTAGGCAATTAAATCATGAATAACACCTCAAAAACCCAAGCAACAAAAGAAAAATAGACAAATGGAGCTGGACATGGTGGCTCATGCCTGTAGTTCCAGCCCTTTGGGAGGTCAAATTGAAAGGATCACTTGATCCCAGGAGTTCAAGACAAGCCTTGACAGCATGAAAAATCTCAAACTCTATAAAAATATTAGCCAGACATGGCAGTGTGTACTTGTAGTTCAGCTACTCAGGAGACTGAAGTGGGAGGATTGTTTGATTCCTGGGGGTCAAGGCTGCTGTGAGCCATGATCACATCACTGCTCTCCAGCTTGGATGACAGAGTGAGAACCTGTCTCAAAAAATATGGAGAGACAAATGGCACTTAATTAAACTATGAAACTCTTGTACAGAAAAAGAAATAACAGAGTGAACAGAGAGTCTGAAGGATGGGAGAACATATTTGAAAAGTATGTACCTTGCAGGGGACTAACATTCAGAATTTTCAAAAATCTCAAACAACTCAACAACAACAACAACAAACAATTTCATTAAAAAGTGGGCAAAAGACACGAATAGATATTTTTCAAAAGAAGACATACAAATTTCCAACAGGAATATGATAAAATGTTCAACATCACTAATGATCAGAGGAATTCACATTAAAACCACAATGAGATATTACCTTATACAAGTCAGAATAAGTATTGTTAAAGACATAACATAATATGTCAGAAAGGATACAGGAAAAAGAGAATGCTAATAGTATTGGTGGGAATATAAATTATTACTACCTCTATGAAAAATGACCTTTATGGGTAACAGATTTCTCAAGTAACTAAAAATAAAACTATCATTTGATCCAGCAATCTCATTACTGAATATCTATCCAAAGGAAAAGAAGTCATTATCCCAAAAATGTAGCATCGCTTATGTTTATTGAAGCACTATTCACAACAGCAAATATATGAAATCAATCGAATTGTTCATCGGTGGATGCCTGCATGAGGAAAATATGGTGTATACACAGTGGAATACATGTCAGCCATAAAAAATAATAAAATCATATATTTTACAGCAAGATGGGTGTTACTGGAGGCCATCATCTAGGGTGAACCAACTCAGACACAGAAAGACAAATATCATGTGTTTTCACTTATCACACATTATTTAGTGTGAAATGATAGAAAATGGAGACTCAGAGGGTGGGTGGTTGGTGGAGGGTGGTTGATGGGAAATTACTTAATTGGTACAATGTACACTATTCAGGTAATTAATACCCTAAAAGCCCAAACTTTGTTACCATGCAATCTATGAATCTAACAAAATTACACATGTATCCCATCAATTTAAACAAATAAAAGTTTTAAAAACTTTTAGATTCATTCTCCAAGACAATTCACTAGATGTAGCCAGGAAAAAAAAATCTCTCAATGAGAAACTGGGCCATTAGGAGGACTGGTGCACTCCTAGCAAATTTTAAGATGGAAGGTATTGAGAGCAGAGGTAGGTAAGGCACAGATGCTGCTGAAGGGGAAAGAACTTGGAAACCCTGCATAGGGCTGCCACACACCAACACGGAACCCACCTTATATTACAGTCAAACCCCAAGGTCATCAAACAGGATAGAATAAAAAAAAAACCCAAAGTATAGCAACTTCAAATACTGAAGGAACATCAGCCCACAAAAAAATCAGAAAGAACCAGCACAAGAACTCTGACAACTTAAAAAGCCAGAGTGTCTTCTTTCCTCTACAAGATCACACTAGCTCTCCAGCAAGTGTTTTTAACTGCATTGAGATGGCTGAAATGACAGAAATAGAATTCAGAATATTGATAGAAAGGATAATTTTAAATACAATCTAAGGAAGTTAGGAATCACAATGAAAGAATACAGGAGCTGTATAGAAAAGTATGTAACTGATATGATAAACAAACTACAATAAATTCCATAATGTAATCCCAAATATTAACAGCAGAATGGAACAAGATGAGGAAAGAATCTCAAAGCTTGAAGACTGGCTTTCTGAAATAAGACAGTCTGACAAGAATAAAGAAAAAAGAATAAAAAGGGATAAATAAAACCTTTGAAAAATAATGGATTATGTAAAGAGACTGAATCTATAATTCTTTGGCATCCTTGAAAGAGATGGGGAGAATGGAAGCAACTTGGGAAAAGTACTTCAGAATATCATCCATGATAACTTTCCCCAAGGTACCAAAAGAGGCCAACATTCAAATCCAGGAAATGTAGAAATCTCCTACCAAATACTACATAAAATATTCATATCCAAGACATAATCATCAGATTCTCCAAGGTTAAAATGAAAGAAAAAATATTAAAGTTAGCTAGGGAGAAAGGACTGGTAACCTAAAAAAGGAAGCCAATCAGATTAATAGCAGACCTTTCAGCAGAAACTCTATAAGCCAGGAGAGATTGCTGACCAATATTCAACAGGCTTAAAGAAAAAACATTCTGACCAATGATTTTATATCTAGCCAAACAAAGCTTGATGAGGGAAGTAGAAATAAGACCTTTTTCAGACAAATAATGAGAGAATTTGTTACCACCAGACCAGCCTTATAAGAGCTTCTGAAAGAAACACTAAGTATGGAAAGAAAAGACAGTTACTAACCACTACAAAAACACACTTAAGTACACAGACCAGTGACATTAAAAAGCAACCAAACAAACAAGTCTGCATAATAAACAGCTAATAACATGATGACAAGATCAAATGCCCACATATCAATAGTAAACTTGAATGCTTCTGCACTAAATGCCCAATTAAAAGGCACAGATTGGCAAGCTGGATAAAGAAAGAAGACCCAGTGGCATGCTGTCTTCAGGAACCCATCTCACATGAAATGACATCTATTGGCTCAAAATAAAAGGATGGAGAAAAATCTATGAAACAAATGAAAACCAAGAAAGGATGGAGTTAATAATCTACCTAAAGACAAAACAGGCTTTAAACAAACAAAGATTTAAAAAAAAAGACAAAGAAGGGCATCGCATAATGGTAAAGGATTTGATTCAAAAAGAAGACCTAACTGGAGGAGGACTCAAGATGGCGCTGTGAGAACAACCCAGGATTGGAGCTCTCATTGAATCTGCAAAGAGGTGAGTCGGAGTTACATTTCCCGACTGATCTTTGTTGCCCACAGAACGGGGAAACTCCCAAGTATAAAAAAGACATGGGACGCCAGGCAGTAAGTCTGCCTGGTGAAGCCGGCAGCCGGGGCAGCGGCGGCCGGCCCTACCCAGCAATCCCCACAGGGCGCGCTTGTCCGGGTGCCCTGTTGAACCGGCAACCTGAGACTTGAGAGGGCTGGACTTGAGACTGAACGAGACTTGGACAGTAGGCCAGCCCAGGGGATTGCAGGGACAGAGCGTTCAGGGTACCCAGTGGGACGAACAAAACCGCGATTTCAAACTATCCCGAGCAGACGGTCCGAGATGCTATGTGGGGGAGGGGCGTCCACCACTACTGAGGCAACCCGCCCCAACTGAGATACACGCCCACTGCTGAGGCAGCCAGCCGTTGCCGAGGCAACCCGTCCCTACTGAGATACACGCCCACTGCGGACGCAGCCTCCCGTTGCCGAGGCAACCCGTCCCTACTGAGATACACGTCCACTGCTGACGCAGCCTGCCATTGCTGAGGCAACCTGCTAAAACAGAGAGACTCCGCCGCAGGGAGTGGCGGAGACCACAGCAGAGCCTGCAGGAACAGGGCGAATCACACAACAGCAGGGCGGAGACTCGGCATGCAAACAGTGGGTAGTCTGCCTCCTAGCTGGGCAGGACACCACAACAGACATCGAAAAATAAAGCCCGAACCCCCCAACACAGAGCATTTGAGAAAAAAAGGGTTTTTTTAATGAGCGCTGTTGCAGCAGAATCAAACATAGCAGCCTAACAGCACTGAATGAACAACAGAGCTCACAGCTCAGCAATTCAGCTCCTAAAAAGAACAGACTGTCTCCTCAAGCAGCTCCCTGACCCCTCTATATCCAAAAGCCTGACATTTGGCAGGCATCATCCTGGGACAAAGATAGCAGAAAAAGAAACGGGTAGCATCCCTCACTGTGCCACAGCTGCTAGAGGTGCACCCCAGACAAGCAGGGCCCGGAGTGGACCTCAGCAGTCGTACAGCGAAGGGACTAGGCTGGTAGAAGGAAAACCAAGTAACAGATATACTTCATCATCAACAATCTGGGTGTCCACTCAGAGACCCAATCGAAAAGTCAGCAACTATGCAGACGACAAGTGGATAAACCCACAAAGATGGGAAGAAACCAGTGAAAAAAGGAGGAAAACACCTGAAACCAGAACACCTCGCCTCCTAGAAAGGACCAAAACTCCTCACCAGCAAGGGAACAAAGCTGGATGGAGAACGACTGTGACGAAATGACGGAATTAGACTTCAGAAGGTGGATAATGAGAAACTTTTGTGAGCTAAAAGAACATGTATTCAATCATAGCAAAGAAACTAAGGAACTTAAAAAAAGATATGAGGAAATGATAACAAGAATGGATAACTTAGAGAGGAATATGAATGAATTAAAGGAGCTGAAAAACACAATACGAGAACATCGCGATGCATGCACAAATTTCAATAGCCGAATTGACCAAGCAGAGGAAAGAATATCTGAAGTCGAAGACCAACTCAATGAAATTAAACGAGAAACCAAGATTAGAGAAAAAAGCGCAAAAAGGAATAAACAAAGTCTCCAAGAAATGTGGGACTATGTGAAAAGACCTAACCTACGTTTGATAGGTGTACCAGAAGGGGACGAAGAGAATGAATCCAAGCTGGAAAATACTCTTCAGGACATCATCCAGGAAAACTTCCCCCACCAAGCAAGACAGGCCAACACTCAAATGCAGGAAATACAGAGAACTCCACAAAGATATTCTGCAAGAAGAGCAACCCCAAGGCACATAATCGTGAGATTCAACAAGGTTGAAATAAAGGAGAAAATACTAAGGGCAGCCAGAGAGAAAGGTCAAGTTACCTACAAAGGGAAGCCCATCAGACTCACAGCAGATCTCTCGGCAGAAACACTACAAGCCAGAAGAGAGTGGGGGCCGATATTCAACATTCTTAACGAAAAGAACTTTCAACCCAGAATTTCATATCCAGCCAAACTGAGCTTCAGAAGTGAAGGAAAAATAAAATCCTTTGCGAACAAGCAAGTACTCAGAGATTTTGTCACCACCAGGCCTGCTTTACAAGAGCTCCTAAAAGAGGCACTACACATGGAAAGGAACAACCAGTACCAGCCATTCCAAAATCACACTAAATGCTAAAGAGCATCAACATAATGAAGAATCTACAACAACTAACAGGCAAAACAGCCACTTAGCATCAAAATGGCAGTATCAAATTCACACATAACAATATTAACCCTAAATGTAAATGGACTAAATGCACCAATCAAAAGACACAGACTGGCAAATTGGATAAAAATCCAAAACCCATCAGTGTGCTGTATCCAGGAAACCCATCTCACATGCAAGGATACACAAAGGCTCAAAATAAAGGGATGGAGGAAGATTTACCAAGCTAATGGAAAGCAAAAAAAAGCAGGAGTTGCAATTCTCATCTCTGATAAAATGGACTTTAAAGCAACAAAGATCAAAAGAGACAAAGAAGGCCATTACATAATGGTAAAAGGATCAATACAACAAGAAGAGCTAACGATCCTAAACATATATGGACCCAATGCAGGAGCACCCAGATACATAAGGCAAGTTCTTAATGACTTACAAAAGGACTTAGACTCCCACACAATAATAGTGGGAGACTTTAACACTCCACTGTCAATATTAGACAGATCAACCAGACAGAAAATCAACAAGGATACCCAGGGCTTGAACTCAGACCTGGAGCAAGAAAACCTGATAGACATTTACAGAACTCTCCACCCCAAATCCACAGAATACACATTCTTCTCAGCATCACATCACACCTACTCTAAAATTGACCACATAATTGGAAGTAAAGCACTGCTCAACAAATGCAAAACAACTGAAATCATAACAAACAGCCTTTCAGACCACAGTGCAATCAAGTTAGAACTCAGAATACAGAAACCAACCCAGAACCGCACAGCTTCATGGAAACTGAACAACTGGCTCCTGAATGTTGACTGGGTAAACAATGAAATGAAGTCAGAAATAAAGAAGTTCTTCAAAACCAATGAGAACAAAGACACAACATGCCAGAACCTCTGGGACACATTTAAAGCAGTCTCTAGAGGAAAGTATATAGCAATAAGTGCCCATATGAGGAGAATGGAGAGATCCAAAATTGACACCCTATCGTCAAAATTGAAAGAGCTAGAGGAGCAAGATCAAAAAAACTCAAAACCCAGCAGAAGACAAGAAATAACTAAGATCGGAGCTGAACTGAAGGAGATTGAGACACGAAAAACCCTCCAAAAAATCAATAAATCCAAGAGCTGGTTTTTTGAAAAGATCAACAAAATAGACAGACCACTAGCCAGATTGATTAAAAATAAAAGAGAGAACAACCAAATAGATGCAATAAAAAATGATAAAGGGGAAATCACCACAGATTCCACAGAAATTCAAACCATCATCAGAGAATATTACAAACAACTCTATGCACATAAACTAGTAAACCTGGAAGAAATGGATAAATTCCTGGACTCCTGTGTCCTCCCAAGCCTAAACCAGGAGGAAGCTGAAACTACGAATAGACCAATAACAAGGGCAGAAGTCGAGGCAGCAATTAAGAGCCTACCACACAATAAAAGCCCAGGTCCAGATTGGTTCACAGCCGAATTCTACCAAACACACAAAGAGGAGCTGGTACCATTCCTTCTAAAACTATTTCAAACAATCCAAACAGAGGGAATACTTCCCAAATCATTTTACGAGACCAACATCATTCTGATACCAAAACCCGGCAGAGACCCAACAAGAAAAGAAAACTTCAGGCCAATATCCATGATGAACATAGATGCAAAAATCTTCAATAAAATATTGGCAAGCTGAATGCAACAGCAAATTAAAAAACTTATTCACCATGATCAAGTAGGATTCATCCTGGGGATGCAAGGCTGGTTCAACACACTCAAGTCTATAAACGTAATTCACGACATAAACAGAACCAAAAACAAAAACCACATGATTATCTCAATTGACGCAGAGAAGGCATTTGACAAAATTCAACAGCCCTTTATGCTAAAAACCCTCAATAAACTCGGTATCGATGGAACGTATCTCAAAGTAATAAAAGCTATTTATGACAAACCAGCAACCAATATCATACTGAATGGGCAAAAACTGGAAGCATTCCCTTTGAAATCTGGCACTAGACAAGGATGCCCTCTTTCACCACTCCTATTCAACATAGTTCTGGAAGTTCTAGCCAGAGAAATCAGGCAAGAAAAAGAAATAAAGGGTATTCAAATAGGAAAGGAGGAAGCCAAATTGTCTCTATTTGCAGACGACATGATAGTATACCTAGAAGACCCCATTGCCTCAGCCCAAAAACTCCTGAAACTGATAAGCAACTTCAGCAAAGTCTCAGGATATAAAATCAATGTGCAAAAATCACAAGCATTCGTCTACACCAATAACAGACTTAAGGAAAGCCAAATCAAGAACGAACTGCCATTCACAATTGCTACAAAAAGAATAAAATACCTTGGAACACAACTCACAAGGAACGTAAGGGACCTCTTCAAGGAGAACTACAAACCACTGCTCAATGAAATCAGAGAGGACACAAACAGATGGAGAAACATTCCATGTTCATGGTTAGGGAGAATTAACATCGTGAAAATGGCTATACTGACCAAAGTAATTTACAGAATCAACGCTATCCCCATCAAGCTACCATTGACTTTCTTCACAGAACTGGAAAAAACCACCATGAACTTCATATGGAACCAAAAGAGAGCCCGCATAGCCAATTCAATTCTAAGCAAAAAGAACACAGCGGGGGGCATCACACTACCAGATTTCAAACTATACTACAAGGCTACAGTAATCAAAACAGCATGGTACTGGTACCAAAACAGAGATATAGACCAATGGAACAAAACAGAGGCACCGGAGGCAACACAACATATCTACAACCATACAATCTTTGATAAACCTGACAAAAACAAGCAAGGGGGAAAGGATTCCCTGTTTAACAAATGGTGTTGGGAAAACTGTCTAGCCATGTGCAGAAAGCAGAAACTGGACCCCTTCCTGACACCTTACACTAAAATTAACTCCAGATGGATTAAAGACTTAAACATAAGACCTGGCACAATAAAAACCCTAGAAGGAAATCTAGGCAAAACTATCCAGGACATAGTAGTAGGCAAGGACTTCATGAACAAAACACCAAAAGCATTGGCAACAAAAGCCAAAATAGACAAATGGGACCTAATGAAACTCCACAGCTTCTGCACGGCAAAAGAAACAGTCACTAGAGTGGATCGGCAACCAACAGAATGGGAAAAAATTTTTGCAGTTTACCCATCTGACAAAGGACTGATATCCAGAATTTACAAAGAACCCAAATGGCTTTACAGGAAAAAAACAAACAAGCCCATTCAAAAGTGGGCAAAGGATATGAACAGACACTTTACGAAAGAAGACATATATGAGGCCAACAATCGTATGAAAAAATGCTCATCGTCACTGGTCATCAGAGAGATGCAAATCAAAACCACATTGAGATACCATCTCACGCCAGTTAGAATGGCGATCATTAAAAAATCTGGAGACAACAGATGCTGGAGAGGATGTGGAGAAAAAGGAACACTTTTACACTGTTGGTGGGAGCGTAAATTAGTTCAACCATTGTGGAAGACAGTGTGGCGATTCCTCAAGGCCTTAGAAATAGAAATTCCATTTGACCCAGCAATCCCATTACTGGGTATATATCCAAAAGACTATAAATCGTTCTACTATAAGGACACATGTACACGAATGTTCATTGCAGCACTGTTTACAATAGCAAAGACCTGGAATCAACCCAAATGCCCATTGATCATAGACTGGATTGGAAAAATGTGGCACATATACACCATGGAATATTATGCAGCAATCAGAAATGATGAGTTTGTGTCGTTTGTAGGGACATGGATGAATCTGGAGAACGTCATCCTCAGCAAACTGACACAAGAACAGAAAATGAAACACCGCATATTCTCACTCATAGGCGGTGATGAAAAATGAGAACACATGGATACAGAAAGGGGAGTACTAAACACTGGGGTCTATTGGGGGGAAAAGGTGAGGGCCAGTGGGAGGGGGTGATGGGGAGGGATAGCCTGAGGAGAAATGCCAAATGTGGGTGAAGGGGAGAAGGAAAGCAAAGCACACTGCCATGTGTGTTCCTACGCAACTGCCTTGCATGCTCTGCTCATGTACCCCCAAACCTAAAATCCAATAAAAAATTAAAAAAAAAAAGAAGACCTAACTATATTAAATAAATATGCACCCAACAGAGAGGCACTGTTTGGCTGGCACCACCCAATGGAGTTTGTGACCACAGATTTACAAAGCAAGCTGTTGGAGACCTTCAAAGAGACTTACACTCTCACACAATAATAGTGGCAAACTAATGCCTCACTGGCAGAATTAGAAAGATTATCAAGGCAAATACTTAACAAAGATATTCAGGACCTGAACTCAATACTGTATCAAGTGAACTACGTAGACATTTACAAAACTCTCCACCAACCACAAAATACATTCTTCTCATTGCCATATAGCATGTACTCTAATATTAATAACAGAATTGAACATAAAACAATCCTCAGTAAATGCAAAGAAATACAATAAAATAAAACCACACCAACCACTCTCTCAAACCACAACAGAATTACAATATAAGCCAATGCTAAGAAGAGTTTCTGAAACCATAGAACCACATGGAAATTAAACAATCCTACTCCTAAATAACTTTTGGGTAAACAACGAAATCAAGACAGAAATCAAGAAATTCCATGAAACTAATGGGAACAAGGATACAACATATCAGAATCTTTAAGAATACAGATAAAGAAGTGTTAAACAGGAAGTTTATAGCACTAAATGCCTATATCAAAAAGCTGCAAGTATGTCAAATTAATAACAACATCAAATGCAGAGGAATTAAGAAACAAGAACAACCCAACCTCAAAGCTAGAAGAACAAGAAATAACCAAAATCAGAGCTGAACTAAAACTTAAAACCATTCAAAAGATCAATAAATCCAGGAACGAATTTTTTGGAAAAAAATAATAGACCACTAACTAGACTAATAAAAAAGAAAAGAGAAGAGACAAATAGACACAATTAGAAACAACAAAGGGGATATTATCACTGACCCCATAAAAATACAAATAGCCATAACAGACTACTATAAACACCTCTATGAAAACAAACTAGAAAATTAGAAGAAATGGATAAATTTCCGGAGAGATACTCTCTCCCAAGATTGAACCAGAAAAAAAATTGAATTCCTGATCAAGTGAATAATGAGCTCCAAAATTGATTCAGTGATAACCAGCTTACCAACCAAAGAAAAATCCCAGGGCCAGATGGATTCATAGCCAGATATTATCAGAGGTACTAAGAAGAGCTGGTACCATTCCTACTGAAACTACCCAAAAAATTGAGGAGGGTCTCCTCTCAACCTCATTCTATGAGGCCAGCATCATCCTGATACCAAAATCTGCCAGAGACCCAACCAAAAAAAAAGAAACTTTCAGGCCAATAACCTTGATGAACATTGATGGAAAAAATACTCCATAAAATACTAGTAAACCATATCCAGTAAGACATCAAAAAACTAATCCAACATGATCAAGTAGACTTTATTCCTGGGATGCAAGCTTAATTTGACATATTTGAGTAAATAAAGGTGATTCCTCACAAAAACAGAACTAAAGACAAAAACCACATGATCATCTCAATAGATTCAGAAAAACTTTTGATATAATTCAACATGTTTTATATTAAAAACTCTTAACAAACTAGGTATTGAAGGAACATACCACAAAGTAATGAGAGATATCTATGACAAACTGTAAGCCAATATTATACTAAATGGGCAAAACCTGGAAGCATTCCTCTTGAAAAATGGCACAAGACAAGGATGCCCTCTCTCACCACTCCTATTCAACATAGTATCAGAAGTCTTAGAGCAATCAGGCATGAGAAAGAAATAAAGGGCATCCAAACAAGAATAGAGAAAGAAATGATCCCTGTTTAAAGCCAGCATGATTCTAGATCTAGAAAATACCATAGTAATGGTTCAAAAGCTGCTTCAGCTGATAAACAACTTCAGCAAAGTTTCAAGATACACAAAATCAACATACAAAAATCGCTAGCTTTCTTATGCATTCTAACAACAACCAAGCTAAGAGCCAAATAAGGAACATAATTTCATTCACAGTAGCCACAAAAAGAATAAAATACCTAGGAATACAGAATAAAATACCTAGGAAGTTCTCCACAATGAGAATTACAAAATACTGCTCAAAGATATTAGGGATGAAGCAAACAAATAGAAAAAGATCTCATGGTCATAGACAGGAAGAATCAATGTCATTAAAATGGTCATACTGCCTAAAGCAAATTGTAGACTCAATGGTATTTCTATCAAATGTCCAGTGACATTCATTACAGAACTAAAAAACAGAAAACCTATTAAAAATTTACATGGAACCAAAAAAGAGCCCAAATATCAACAACAATTCTAAGCAATAGGAACAAAGCTAGAGATATCATGCTAACTGACTTCAAACTATACCACATGGCTACAATAACAAAAACAGCATGGTACTGGTACAAAAACAAACACATAGACCAATAGAACAGAATGCAGAGCGCAGAAATAAGATGGCAAACTTACAACCATCTGATTTTCCACAAAACTGACAAAAATAAACAATGGGGGAAGATTCTTCATTTAATAGATGGTGCTCAGATAACGGTCTAGCAAAATGAAAAAGACTACAGCTGGACAACTTCTTTACACCATATACAAAAAAATAACTCTATCGATAGATTGAAGACTTCTATGTAAAACTCGAAACTATAAACCCCTGGAAGACAACATAGGCAAAACAACTATGGACATAAGACTGGGCAAAAATTTCATGACAAAGACTCCAAATGCAATTGCAAAGAAAGCAATAATTGACAGATGAGATCTAATTAAACTTCAGAACGTCAACACATCAAAGAGAGAGAGAGAGAGAGAGAGAGAGAGAGACAAAGAGAGAGGCTACCAACAAAGTAAACAGACAACTTACAAAATGATAGAAATTATTTTCACACTATGCATCTCAAAAATATTCTAATATATTAGACAAATAGTCTAATATTCTGCATCTATAAGAAACAAAATGGCTATTATTAAAATATCAAAAAATGATGCTGGTGAGGTTGCAGAGAAAATTGAATATTTATACATTGTTGGTAGGAGTATAAATTAGCTCAACCATTGTGAAAAGCAGTGTGGCAATTCCTCAAAGAACTAAAAAAGAAATACCACTTGACCCAAAAATCCCATTATTGGGCATGTACACAAAGGAATACAAATTGTTATATTATAAAGACACATGCACACATGTGTTCATTGCAGCACTACTCAAAATAACAAAGACATGCAATCAACCTAAATACCCTTCATTAGTAGACTGAATAATGAAAATGTGATACTGTACATGGTGGAATACTATGCAGTCATAAAAAATAAGATTGTGTTCTTTGCAGGAACATGGACAGACCTATAGGCATCATCCTTAGCAAATTCATGCAGGAACCAAAAACCAAATACAACATGTTTTCACTTATGAGTAGAAGCTAAATGATGAGAACACATGACTAAATAGAGGGGAACAAAGACACTGGGGTCTATCAAAGGATAGAGAGTAGGAGGAGGGAGAGATTCAGAGAAAATAACTATTGGATACTTGGCACAGTACTTGGGTGATGAAATAATCTGTAGAGAAAACACCTGTGACAGGAGTTTATATAACAAACCTGAACATGTACCACCAAATCTAAAATAAAAGTTAAAAAAAAGACATTTTAAAAACATACTAGAAAATATCATACTATAATAAAAACATTCTATAAAATAAGAGGATAATGATACACCTTTGAATGTTATTCTTCAGATATTTAAAATTAAATATCAATTAAAGACTTTGAAGACAAATTTCAGAATGCCTCTCCAAAAGTATCCCCAAGAGAAATATTTTAGTAGTAGAAATGAAAAGAAACAAAATTAGTAACCAATAAAAAAGAGGTTCAATACTAAAATAGTTTTTAAAAAGACACATAAGAAAGTGGTCAAAGTTAGAAAATAAAATCACAAGAACATATTTACAACTGAAAGTGCCTATGAAATAATTATGAAGTAAATAAAAATAACTTATACCAAAGTCACATCATTATGACACGTACAGCACCAGGAGTAAAGGAAAACTGAAACACTTCCAATAGGAAAAAAGTTGAAGTAATGTGAAAAGAAGTGGGAATAAGAATAGTACCTAAATGGTCAACATTTACTACAGCTGAAAAGTCAAGATATACATGCCTTCAAAAAAATTGAAGAAAATAATTTTCAGCCTAGAAATCTATAGCTTGTCAGATCATCATTCAAATATTATTCGTGTAGAATTAAGATATTTCTCAGATTCAAGGACTCAGTAAACAAACTTTCCATTTACTGTTTACTAGAGACAGAGAAGCATGCAAATGATTAAAAAAAAGTTGAAAAGAAAAAAAATGAAAAAATTTGTTAGACTATTCAACTTAACAATGAAAGATCTATAAAGTCAAAATAAAATGAACACTGACTATTTAAACAAAAAATATAATATAAATATATATGGTGTATTGGGAAGTAAAGAGGAGTGGTGTATGACAGCTAAAATCTCAATAATTATTAAATAACAACATCTATAGATTTCATCTAAAGGTGAATAGTAGGAACTATTGTTATTCAAGTTATTTAGATAAACTTTTTTTTTCTTCTGGAGACAGAGTTGAGCTCTGTTGCCCAGGCTGAAGGGCAGTAATAAAATCTCAGCTTACTGCAGCCTCCACCTCCCAGCTTCAAGTGATTCTTCTGCCTCAGCCTTCTGAGGAGCTGGGATTACAGGCATGTGCCACCACGTCCAGCTAATTTATTAAATTTTTAGTAGAGACAAGGTTTCACCATGTTAACCAGGCTGGTCTCGAACTGAGTTCAGGCAACCCACCCACTTCAGCCTCCCAAAATGCTAAGATTACAGGCATGAGCCACTGTGCCTGGCTTAGATAAACTTCTTAGTAGTAATTGGCTCTAAAACTATTTCTATAATTTGGATGAAATTGAGAAATAATTTAAATATAGAAGAATGACAAAATTAGTACCATTATGCATTTGTATTGAGCTTCTCAGCTATTAAAATTTTCTTTTTTTAAAAAATTTTTTATTGCATTTTAGGTTTTGGGGTACATGTGCAGAACATGCAAGACAGTTGCATAGGTACACACATGGCAGTGTGTTTTGCTTCCTTTCTCCCCTTCACCCACATTTGGCATTTCTCTCCAGGCTATCCCTCCCCAGCTCCCCTCCCCGCTGGCCCTCCCCTTTTCCCCCCAATAGACCCCAGTGTTTAGTACTCCCCTCCCTGTGTCCATATGTTCTCATTTTTCATCACCCGCCTATGAGTGAGAATATGCGGTATTTCATTTTCTGTTCTTGTGTCAGTTTGCTGAGAATGATGTTCTCCAGATTCATCCATGTCCCTACAAATGACACAAACTCATCATTTGTGATTGCTACATGATATTTCACGGTGTATATGTGCCACATTTTCCCAATCCAGTCTCATCAATGGGCATTTGGGTTGGTTCCAGGTCTTTGCCATTGTAAACAGTGCTGCAATGAACATTCGTGTGCATGTGTCCTTATAGTAGAACGATTTATAGTCCTTTGGATATATATACCCAGTAATGGGATTGCTGGGTCAAATGGAATTTCTATTTCTAGGTCCTTGAGGAATCGCCACACTGTCTTCCACAATGGCTGAACTAATTTACACTCCCACCAACAGTGTAAAAGTGTTCCTATTTCTCCACATCCTCTCCAGTATTTGTTGTCTCCAGATTTTTTAATGATCGCCATTCTAACTGGCATGAGATGATATGTCAATAACATAACTTCAAGCTTGTAAAAGTTTTAAATGGTCAATAGTGAAGAGTGAGTTGATAAAACCTAGGATGGACTACAGTGAGGTAAGTGAAACTCTTACCTCTGGCACAGAATTTAGGATGGTGACAAAAAACTCAGTAATCAAGATAAATGGAAAACACATTTAAAAAAATTGAAATTAATGCAAAATCCATGATGGAAAAGTATCACTACTTTAAATAAAGATAGAATCTAAATATCTACTTGCCTCACTTGACTATACTCACTTCCATGCAACTCATGCTAATTCCTGCCCTGAGTAAATCTAAACTTAACTGTCCTACTTCTTCCAAAGAATCAGTTCAGTTTTCAAAGACAATAGCACTTTCTTTTCCTTTCAAGGTAGTAGACCGCAGAACAAAATGTTGGAAAAAGTGACATTATTGGGGTGAAGTCTTGGGGGGCTGTTCTAGTTACAAATTTCAAACTAGTACTTTCTTTTAGCTAAATCTCCTATTCTCATTCTTAACTATAATCTCCTTCTTCTGGTTTGAAGCCTCTCTGTGATTTTTATTAGGAAAAATATTACATTGGCTAAGATAAAGTCTAAACTTCTTTAACAAAGACACTCCAAAATACAATTTACAATTAACAGAATTTCTTTCTAACATAGAAGATAAGAAGTTTGTGTACAGTTCACGGCTGATAGGTGACTCCACTCCATGACATTCATAGACCCAAGCATTGGTGGATTAATTTTGCTATACTTGGCATAAAAATTCTGTCTTGGTGACCAAGGTAACTCCTCTGGTTGTTGCTATTCTATTTCCTTAACAAAGTAAAGCAGAAAAAGGATAGAAAACAATACACTTTGACTTTAAGATTGTAGTTGAGACATTTATTTAATCTGAACTCAGGCACATGGTTGCATTTAGCCACAGGATGGCTAAAATATTTCTAACTGAGCCATATTTCTTGTTAAAAATGAGAGGCTTGATGGTGAAGTGATTTAATTATCAAAAAGGAAGAAAAGCAGAGAGATACTGAGGGAAATTACCAGCCTCTGCACAGATAGTTTTTTTCCTAAGGTATATCATCTTTTGCATATTATTCTAAGTAAGGTTTATTTTCTGCTAGTTCATTGCTCAACACTCTTTCATCAAATTTTCTTCTTCCAAAAGTTTGTAGAACTATCACTCAATAACAGTATGTCTTTCATTTTCTCATTATTAGTATAGCTTTAAAAAGTACACCCTCTTGTCATTATATTGGATTATCATTATAAGGAAGGAAAAAACATATTCATTGTCTTTAAGCTTAAATTAGTAACTGTCATTTGTAAATAGAATTCTTCCTTAAATCTCATTTTATGAGAAATTATTTAATCTGTATTTTTCAAATGAAGTAGTAACAATGAATGAAATGAAACTGTTGTGTTAATATTGGCATCTTTATAAGTTCATTATAGTAAAAGGCAACATTGTTTGCACACACTTGTGTGTGTGCCTTAGTGTATATGAATGGGGAAGAGCTGAAAGGGTTGGGAGGTCACAAAATTCTGGAAGGTGATTTTGACCAGATGATGTGCTATTGTTAAAGTTTTTCTATGACTAAAATTTATTTTATCTTCAGTTACATCTGGAATCTTAGAATAGAAATATTGAACTATTTTAAAACTCGAAATTTTGTACATTAATGATACCATGACATAATTATAAATGGAAATAACTTTTTCTCTGATAAACTAAGATGTGCCACTGGGAAGTTTTCTCAATAAAATTTTTCCAGAGAGCTAGAAATTTCTACTAGCTTATTCATAAAGCCTCTGAACATAATTATGTGTTGACCATAGTACTTATAGTATGCATCATATGCTAATTTTGTATGAATTAACTCATGATTCATAGCAAATAAATAGCAACATAGTTTTATACTTTTATTGTTTTAGTTTCAAAGACATAAGGAAACAGGGACAGATATGTTAAATGCATTAAAGAAGATTATAAGGAAAGTCAGAATAAAGAATGATAACAAGGTTTTCTCACAAGGAATATCGCTGCAAGCAGAGAAACAGTAAATTCACTTGTTAGAACAGGACCTATGTCCCATCCATTCATTCATGTGTCATTACTTGTAGGCTCATGTCTGTAACATTTAAGTGATTGTACCTTTCAGCTCTATAATTTCCAGTTAGTGTTACTACACCTTTCATCTGTCTGTGAATGTTTTTGTATATTTTTGTATCTTACTTTCAATATATTGTTATTTAATTCTTTAAGCACATTTATAATACCTGCCTTAATAGACTGTTTTTGTTTTTTGTGGTTTTTTTTACCAATGTCAAAGCCCAATCAGAGTTGGTTTATATTTAATGGCTTTTATTTTTCCTGAATTTTCTTCACACTTTTTTAGTAATTATATGGTTGAAATAATATTTGGTTGAAAACTGTTCATTGTAGATAAGACATTTCAGTATTTCTAAATTTTGTGTTATTTTTCCAAGGGCTTTTGTTTTACTTACTTTCCTGAACTTAAACTGCAGAACTATCTTCTTTACAGTATACAATTTTGTGTGTGTGTGTGTGTGTGTGTGTGTGTGTGTATCTATGTATGCATCCTCATTTAGGTCTCTCCTCTGTGTAGTTTAGTTTACTAGTCAGCCAATAATTTGAGCTAGAGATAAGAATCTATAATCACATATTTGGAACCTGTAAACCTTCCACTTTCTGACACTTGAGTTGTATGTGAATTATATAATGCAGCATCAAAGATGTAGCAAATTCTAAAGTCTAATTTGATTTGAATTTTTTTGTCTAGTGCTTTCAGATCTTTTTCTTATACATGTAGTTTAGCTGCAAACCAGGGTTTTGGTGGAGAGTTTATTATGTCAGTGCTTCTACCTCTCCTTCAATTCCAGCATCTCTCTGTTAAATTATGCCTGATCGGCCATTTGTCTAAATTGAAAGCAAAGTTTATACCTATAATCCTGGAATTTATTTATTTATTATTTATTTTGTGCATATGTGTGTGTGTGTGTGTGTGCTTTCTACCTGTTTTGAGTCCACCACTAGTAACACTGTAAATCGTAACTCTCACTCGGAGCCAAATAAACCATCTAGTGTAGTAAAGCTGCTGGTTTCCACAGATATTGCCAAACCTACCAGGACACCACATGCCTCTGAAAAAGCTGTTTTTGCATGCTGAATTAGAGGGGAATAGAAAGCAAGATGGCTGGAGACTTACAGCCATTATTACCTGATAGTGAACCAATTTGTAAAAGTATACTCCTCTCAGGTTTTTGTCATTGTATTCTGCTTCATGTCCTGAAATTGTTTTGTTTTGTTTTTGACATTGTTGTCTATTTTTATACATTTCTTCTACAGAAAGAAATTTCTCAACTTTCTCAGGATGCCATTAGCAAAAATATGTTACCCAGATTGCATTTATGAAGTTCAATTAAGCTAATACAATGTGAAAGAAATAAAAATATAGAGTCTCAGGATACAAAATTAATGTGCAAGAGTCGTAATTTCACAATCATAGAAAGTGAAATCATGAGTGAATTCCCATTCACAATTGCTACAAAAAGAATAAAATACCTAGGAATAAAACTTACAAGGGACATGAAGGACCTCTTCAAGGAGAATTACAAACCACTGCTTGAGGAAATAAGAGAGGACACAAACAAATGAAAAAACATTCTATGCTCATGGATAGGAAGAATCAATATTGTGAAAATGGCCATGCTGCTCAAAGTAATTTATAGATTCAATGCTATCCCCATCAAGCTACCACTGACTTTCTTCACAGAATTAGAAAAAAACCACTTTAAATTTCATATGGAACTATGAAACCATAAAAGAGCCCACATAGACAAGACAATCCTAAGCAAAAAGAACAAACCTGGAGGTATCATGCTATCTGATTTCAAACTATACTACAAGGCTACAGTAATCAAAACAGCATGGCACTGGTACCAAAACAGATATATAGGCCAATGGAACAGAATAGAGGCCTCAGAAATAATGCCACATATCTACAGCCATCTGATCTTTGACAAAAACAAGCAACAGGGAAAGGATTCAACATTTAATGGTGTTGGGAAAACTGGCTTAGCCATATGCAGAAAACTGAAATTGGACCACTTCTGTAGACATTATAAAAAAATTAACTCCAGATGGATTAAAGACTTAAACATAAGACCTAAAACAATAAAAACCCTACAAGAAACCCTAGAACATACCATTCAGGTCATAGGAATGGGCAAAGACTTCATGACTAAAACACCAAAAGCAACAGTAACAAAAGGCAAAATAGACAAATGGGATCTAATTAAACTTGAGAGCTTCTGCACAACAAAAGAAACTATCATTAAACAGGAATCTAACAGAATTTGAGAAAAATTTTGCAATCTATCCATCAGACAAAGGGCTAATATCCAGAATCTACAAGGAACTTAAACAAATTTACAAGAAAAAAACAAACTACCCCTTCAAAAAGTAGGTGAAAGATATGAACATACACTTCTCAAAAGAAGACATTTATGCAGCCAAAAAACATAAGAAAACTCATCATCACTAGTCATTAGAGAAATGCAAATCAAAACTATATTGAGGTACCATCTCATGCCATTTAGATAGTGACCATTAAAAAATCTGGAGACAACAGATGCTGTAGAGGATGGAGAGAAATAGGAACACTTACATCATTGGTTGAAGTATAAATTAGTTCAACCATTTGGAAGACAGTGTTGCAATTCCTCCAGGATCTAGAAATATAAATACCATTTGACCCAGAAATCCCACTACTGGGTATCTACCCAAAGAATTATAAACCATTCTATTATAAAGATATATGCACATATATGTTTATTGTGGCACTGTTCACAATAGCAAAGACCCAGAACCGACCCAAATGTCCATCAATAATAAACTGGATAAAGCAAATATGGCACATATACACTGTGGAATACTTTGCAGCCATAAAATAGAATGAGTTCATATCCTTTGCAGAAACATGGATGAAGCTGAAAACCATCATTCTCAGCAAATTAACAGAACAGAAAACAAAACGTTGCATGTTCTCACTCATAAGTGGGTGTTGAACAATGAGAACACACAGACACAGGAAGGGGAACATCATACACCAGGGTCTGTTGAAGGGTGGTGGGCCCAGGGAAGTATAGTAAGGGGTTGTGGGTCTAGGGTAGGGAGAGCATTAGAATAAACACCTTATGTAGATGACTGGGTGATGGATGTAGCAAACCACCATAGTATGTTTATACTTATGTGACAAACCTACACATTCTGCCCATGTACCCCAGAACTTAAAGTATAATAATATTAAAAGAAAAAGAAACAAAATGCCAAGAACTAACCGGATCTGACCCTGATGTCTGTGAGTCTTTGAATTACATTTTCATATGGCTATCTCTGAAATTTGGGTACCAAGAGAAAAATAAAACTCCTAATTCATCTAAAAAAAAATGAGGTACATATGATCAGTGGAGTACTAGTGAGCCATAAAAAAGAATGAGATCCAGTCATTTGCCACAGCATGGATTGAACTGAATCATTATGTTAAGTGAAATAAGCCAGGCACAGAAAGACAAATATTGCATGTTCTCACTGATTTGTGGAATCTAAAAATCAAAAGAATTAAACTCATGGACATAGAGAGTAGAAGGATGGGTACCAAGGCTGGGAAGGGGAGTGAGGGGGTGGGTACAGTGTAGGGGTGGGATGGTTAATGAGTACAAAAAGAAGTAGTTAGAAAGAATGAATAAGATCTATATTTGATAGCATGATAGGGTGACTATAGTCAATAGTAACTTAATTGTACATTTTTAGATAAAGAATGTAATCAAATTTTCTGTAACTCAAAGAATAAAGACATGCTTCAGGGCCTAGATATCCCATTCTCCATAATGGACTAATTTCACATTACATGCCTGTATCAAAACATCTCAGTACTCCACAAATATATGCACCTATTTGTCCACAAATATTAAAATGAATGAATGAATGAATAAAAACACTCCTCCTTTTCCAACTTAAAAAAAAAACCCTTCAAAAAGTGGGCAAAGGATATGAAAAAAGACTTCTTAAAAGACAACATTTATGCAACAACAAACCACTGGTCATTAGAGAAATGCAAATCAAAACCACAATGAGATACCATCTCACCCAAGTTAGAATGGAAATTATTAAAAAATCTGGAGACAACAGATGCTGGGAGAGGATGGGGAGAAATAGGAACACTTTTACACTGTTGGTGGGAGTGTAAATTAGTTCAACCATTGTGGAAGACAGTGTGGTGATTCCTCAAGGACCTAGAAATAGAAATTCCATTTGACCCAGCAATTCCATTACTGGGTATATATCCAAAGGATTATAAATTGTTCTACTATAAGGACACATGGACACATCTGTTTATTGCAGCACTGTTCACAAGAGCAAAGCCTTGTAGCCAACCCAAATGCCCATCAATGATAGCCTGGATAAAAAAAAATGTGGCACATATATGCCATGGAATACTATGCAGCCATATAAAAGGATGAGTTCATATGCTTTGCAGGAATATGGGTGAAGCTGGAAACCATCATTCTCAGAAAACTAACACAGGAAGAAAAAAAAAACCGAACACTGCATGTTCTCATTCATAAGTGGGAGTTGAACAATAAGAACACATGGACTCAGGCAGGAGAACATCACACACCAGGGTCTGTCAGAGGGTGTGAGCTAGGGGAGGGATAGCATTAGGAGAAATGCCTAATGTAGATGATGGGTTGATGGGTGCAGCAAATCACCATGGCATGTGTATACCTATGTAACAAACCTGCACGTTCTGTACATGTATTCTAGAACTTAAAGTATAATAATAATAATAATAATAATAGTAGCCAAAATAGAAATTGATCTGAGTAGAAAAGAAATTAAGAAAATTTCCTAGAAAGATGAAAATTTTTTTATTGTGATAGATATGAGTTATACAGGTTTCTAAATAATTTTCAAATTGAATAGCTAAGAGTTATACATCATAGTACATGCATGCAGAATTTATCTTTTCTTAAAGAGAGATCTGATCTTTGTCATTATCTCCTAGGAGGCCATCTCTAAACTCTTGGCATTTTTCAAATTATAGAAATGTTTTGATATTCATGATGAGCCTCTTCCACCACGCCTGATAGTTTATGCTAATTAGGTTATTCATTGTGGACACTTGGGGTCACACCTTATCAGCCACACCACCAAGGATGGAGGTGAAGTCTAGAGACTGAGTTCAACCATGTGAAAAATTACTCAGTCATGTCTCTATAATGAAGGGCCAATTAAATGTTCAGACTTTGTAGCTTGGGTGAGTTCACTAGGTTGGCAATACTTTTTCCCAACATCACATGTCAAAGCCAGACTGTAATGTTTCCCTGAGAACAATGGAAGTTTTGCATTTGGAATCTTTCCAGACTCCTCACTTGGCTGATTTTAGTGTATTCTGTTCTTGTAATAAACCATAACTCTGAATATAATTGTTCAGGTGAGTTCTTGCATATCTTCTGACAAATTTTTGAGCTTGAGAGTGGTTTTGGCACTTCACCCCTTCAAAACTTGCAAAATATATCTAAAACTTAGCTGAAAAAGTAATGTAGAAACATAAAATCTAGGGGAAGGATGTGGTGTGTACAGAACTACAGAAAATACAAAAACGACAGATTATTGAAGCTAGGTAAGAAAAATAAAGATGAGTGCTATTACTTGTACTTCTATTTTTATAATTTTACAGATGAAAAAGTTAAAAACGTCTCATTCTTCACAATCTTTAGATTGGAAAAATCTTCTAGTCTTTAGAAAGATCCAAATGAGTACATTTAATTGCACTATAATTTACCTACTTATTCTACTACTTTAAATATAGTAATTAGCATTTTGGTAGGTAATGACAATAAAGAAAACACTATAAAATTATTAGTTGTTTTTAAACTAATTTGTGTAAGCTTTATTTTATTATCTAAGTCAGATTTAATATTAGAGTTTTTGGTCAATTTGCTTCACATTCTCAGTCTGTAGTATTTTCCTAGCATCTTGAATCAATAAATTCTATTTAAACTTTTTTGAAGTGGTCAATTTACCATAAATGAACACAAAGAACTAACCAGATTCTTTAAAATGCAGAATATAGAGGTAAGGATAAAAATTCATTCAACAGAAAAATCCTCTGTCCTTCTGCTTGTGAGTAATCATGCCCTGTATCACTCACCACCTGGAGATACCAATGTACAGCCACCAGCAGTTGTGAAGTGACTGATGAGTGAATGGTGCCTGAAATCTCTTTCTCATTCAGTAGATCAACATAGCATATCAATAATGCAGTATTTAGGGACAAAATTCTAACAAGTGTGGGGCATTAAGACCACCTGGCGAACGTTTTCACAACAGAAATTCTTGAACTTCACTCCATAGGTATTTGGAGGCAAGAGGTCTAGGATGGAAGCAATGTATATGTTCTTTAAAAACCTTCCCAGGTAATTTTGATGTGCATTGCAATTTAAGAATATCTGACTTAAGGGTATTGTCTGTTTGTTGACTGAGAATTACCTGTGTTCACCTTTAAAAAAATGTAAAAATAGATTGTTTCTTTCTAATTGCTACATCTGTTTTAAAATAGCTTGATTTTCAACCATTAATTATATTTTCATGTGTATTGATTTACAATGTGGTTAAAATGCCTGTTGTTTTTACCATGATTTTCATTTATTATCTGGCATAAATTCTCACCAACACACTGTAAATCGGAATCAATAAATAATTCTGCTCTGTCACACACATACACAGAATATTTGTACTTTATTTCTAAAACAAACCCTGCAGTTTCAATTACAACTTTCAAATCTTTCCTTCTACCTTTTGTTAAGTTTCACTATCGATAGAACTTGTTAGACTAATTGTCTATCTCGTCTGAAAAGAAGAGGGATTATAATCTGGGATTGAAGTGGGAACTTGTCATATTTCTCAACAGTGATTCAATTCATACTTCAAGGAAAGTTAATCTCTTCGTACCTCAGTTAGAAGATATTCTGCTCTTTTTTTAACTCCGGCATTTTCACGAACAAAGAAAAATATGCCTTTTGGGATTAGACGCTACACAGTAGAAAGCATTTTGAAAAACAGATTCAAAGATCTGCATTCTAGCTCTGGTGTTGTCAGCAACTTTGGCCACAGGGAAGTTTTTTTGTCCTTTGTTGTCCTCATACAAATGATGATAAAGAAATTAAATGCTGTCTTCAATTCCATTGGCTCTATGAATTTAAACATTTGGTCATGCATGCCAGGACCAAAGTGTCTGTTTTTTCATTCTTTCTTTCTTCCTTTTTTTTTTTTTTTTAATTGTATTTGGGCTCTGGGGTATATGTGTACATCCTGCATCCTGCAGGACTGTTGCATAGGTACATACATGTCATGGTGGTTTGCTGTTTTCACCCCCACCCTCAGTTGCCCAAATCAGGCATTTCTCCTGGTGATATCCCTCCCCATCCTCCCCGCACCCCCCCCCACCTCTGTCCCCCTTCCCCTCCCCTCCACCTCCCCACTTATCCCTGTGAGTGTTGTTCCCTTCCCTGTGCCCAAGTGTTCTCATTGTTCATCACCCACCTATGAGTGAAAACATGTGGTGTTTGCTTTTCTGTTCTTGTGTCAGTTTGCTGAGAATGATGGTTTCTAGGTTCATCCCTGTCCCTGCACAGGATATGAACTCATCATTTTTTATGGCTGCATAGTATTCCATGCCATTTATGTGTCACATATTTTTTTGTCCAGTCTATCATCATTGAGCATTTGGATTGGTTCCAGGTCTTTGCTATTGTAAACAGTGCCACAGTGAACATATGTGTGTATGTGTCTTTGTGATAGAACTATTTATAATCCTTTGGGTATATACCCAGTAATGGAATTGCTGGGTCAAATGGAATTTCTATTTTTAGATCCTCGAGGAATTGCCACCCTGTCTTCCACAATGATTGAACTAATTTACACTCCTACTAACAGTGTAAAAGTGTTTCTTTTTCTCCACATTCTCTCCAGCATCTGTTGTCTCCAGATTTTTTAATGATTGCCATTCTAACTGGATATCTCAATTTGGTTTTGATTTGCATTCCTCTAATGACCAATGATGATGAGCACTTTTTTCATGTTTGCTGGCCACATATTTGTCTTCTTTTGAAAAGTGTCTGTTTGTATCCTTCACCCACTTTTGAATGGGTTTGTTTTTTTCTCATAAATCTGCTTTAGTTCTTTGTAGATTCTGGATATCAGCCCTTTGTCTGATTGGTAGATTGCAAAAATGTTTTCCCATTTTGTTGGTTGCCGGTTTACTCTAATTGTTTCTTTTGCTGGGCAGAAGCTCTTAAAATTAGTTAGGTCTCATTTGCCTATTTTGGCTTTTGTTGCCATTGCTTTTGGTGTTATTGTTAATTTGCATCAGCAAATTTTGTCCGAAATAATTCTGATGTAACTTTTGGTGAAACTAACCAAGAATTGTTATTTTATAAATAGTAGGTTAGAGTAATCAGATACCTAACCCTTTTATAATCAGAAGAATTTAGACAAAGGTTCTGAAGTCATACTTCCAACAGCCACGTACAAAAAAACAGAGTTACATGATTTTCATTATAAACTCGAAATAAAAGGCAAGATAAAGAAAACTATATTAACCACAAATTCTATTAGGGAGGATATCAGATTTGTTATCAGTAAGTATTTGCAAGTCCCCTTGGATAGCATGTAAGTCCCCCGGGACTAAATGCAGAAAAACATATTACAGAATAGAAAAAAATAAACGGCAAAGATACGAGAGGTGGGGTAAGGTATAAGATGTGGAGTATGAAGTCAGTAATATGGTAGAAGATCACTTAATTTTCATGATTTCAAAATCTTCAGAAAATGTAATAAGAGTAAATTTAGTGAGAGGATATTTTTATGAAATCCAGAAAATGGGCTAACTTCCTAAGCAGAAAGATAGTAAAATCAAGAGAATCCCATGTAGATGCAGAAGCAGAGAGAGATCATGAGAAAGTTAAATTGGAAAAATTATGTAAAATTATAAAAAGTGTGAGCAGAACTTGATATTCCCTTAGGTAATGTAACTGAGATTTAGGCCCAGTTTAACCAGATCTCTATGAGACAAGATTAATGATATGCAGGTTATGCAAAGTAAACATTTTAAGGGTCTCTATTCTCAAGTTTCATTATCATGTCACCCTCAGAATTCAAATTATTACCATTTGTGAAAAAGGTGGAATCTTGAGTCATAGGATCTATTCCAACCAGAGATTTGTGTAGATATTTACTTATCACTGTATTTTATGCCCCTCTGATTTGCGACTTGTCTCATTCTGTTAACCTACCCTCATCCAACCTTATTCCTTTCCTGCTGTCTTTATGTAACCAATATATGCAGAAACTTTGAGAAATCAATTGAGGATGCATTAGGGAGAGGATTTAGTGGTGACCACACACAATGGACTCTAAATTGTGATGGTTGATATAAATTTATCTGTCTCAAATACTTTTAATTTGTAATTTTTAATCTGTAACCTATATTTGTTTCTTCTTGTTTAATCATACTGGCTAACATGTTCAGCTAAATATTAAATATTATGACAAGAGTCTGTATCTTTATCATTTTCTTGACTTTATCAGAAACATCTCTGTTACTTCCCTAAGTAACATGCTGGCAACTACATTAAATTATGTTAATTTTATTATATTAAAGGACTATCTATAAATTCCTCTTCTATGCATGGTGTAACATAAAGGAGAATTGAATTTTGTCAGATGGTGTTTCTGACATTCATAAGGATAATCATATGATTTAGTTCCCCTAGTTTTCTAAATTCAAAATTATTTTAATTGAAGCACTAAGATTATTATGAAATGACCAATAATATAAAGTTATATAAACAAAAGTACCTTACAAAAAGCATAAATAGATGCTACAAAAGAATAATAATAAAGTGAAACAAATAGGCCCTAAAATATGTTGAAATAGATTAAAAGATAGCATAATTTAAGAGATTTCTTATTATAAGTCAAGGGAATTGAAAGTGAATGTACAAAAACAAATTTGATTCCATTTTTGAATTTGCTATACAATAAAGTCAGTATTTTATCAGTTAACAAAAGACAAATTTAAAACAATGTCAAAATAATGTTGGGGCAACTGGTAAAATGTTTAGAAGAGTATAATTATTTGGTAATGTACATTTAATAATACTTATACTAATTGTTAATATTTTTATATAATTAATATTTTCATGCTAATTCTTTGAAAACAATGTGAATTTTTTCAGTAAATTCAGGGAATGGTTGGAGGAAAAATCTAGGATGATAAATAATTAGTGACTAAAAAAGATGCTTCCAGTTTTGGAGAATTAAAGGGTAAAGTAAAGAAAGTTAAAAAAATTCTGACATGATATTCAAATTAACACTAAAGTATACAACCACCTCTGAAAGCTGTCTAGGTGATTAGACTCTGCCCCCCATGAGATTAATACAGTCATAGAGAAAAGTATTAGGTTGAAAATGAAGGAGGAAATGAAATGTAGGCAGAACTAAGGAGGATTTTGAAAAACAATTATGCAGTAAAATATAAATGAAATGATGAAGAGGCGCAAGTGGAATCTAAACAAACAGCTGAAATGAACAGGAAATCTTTAGGACTTATTGGTTAAGGCAGACATATTTTATTGCTCCATAATTTAGCTGAATTCAATGTAAATAAGCTAAATGTTCCTGTATTCATATTGCCTTTCTTGTTCTGCTTGGAAATTAGGACAGATAGAAGGAGTGTGATCTGGGTTTGTGTCACAGCTGTGCCTTTGCTATGGAACAAACTGCTCCAGAAACCTATTTGTTTAAAGTAACACTGTTTATTTAACTCATGATTCTGTTCATTAGCAATTTGGAATGGGCTTAGATGAACAATTCTTTTCATCTCAGATGCTGTCATTTACATTTCTGTGTCAGCCGCCAGTCTGTTAGGTTCACAGTCCTAAAACATCTTTGAGAGAATATGAGGAGCAGTGTCTATCAGTCTGTCAAGCTGTTATCAGTATCTCCTCTTCCTCCTCATTCGGTTTTCTTCCTATAGAGACTTAGTTTTGTTTGTTTTATTTTCATTGGTTAATTTTTATTTTCATGGTGTCTTAGTTAATTTGGGCTGCTATAAAAAAAGGCCATAGACTTGGTGGCTAAGACAACAAACAATTATTTCTTACAGTTCTGAAGGATGTGAAGTCCAAGGCACTGGCTGATCTGCTTTCTGTACAGGGCCTTCCTTCTTCCTGGTTTGTACAGGGATACCTTCTTGTGTATCATCACATGTTAAAGAGAGAGTGTGAAAACTCTCTCATGTCTCTTTTTATAAGCACTAATGCCAGCATGACGACTCCATCTCAAGCTCTAATTACTTCCCAAAGGCTTCATCTCCAAATACCATTACATTGGAAATTATGATTTCAACATAAGTTTTCAGGGAGCACAGACATTCTGTACATAGTGTGTGTGTTTGCTTATTTATTGGGAAAGACGTGCATGTTCAGTGTGTCACACTTGACATTAATTTTAGAAATAAAATTTGACTGGTTTCTGTAATATCCCAGACATTTCCTTGATAATACTACCTTTTAATCAGAGTAACATGAAATAAATAAAGCTTTAAAAAGACATTTAGCTTCTGATACTGATGATTAGTCATTTTTCTTACATGTCTAAATAACCCCAACATTTGCTTTATATACAGGGGATTCATGTACAGATTTAACACATAATATGTGATGCTGAAGTGTGAATTACAGATCCTGTCACACAGGTAGTAATCATAGTACTTGACAGGAAGTTTTCTTTTACCCTACCCTCACCACTCTCTAGTAGTCCACAGTGTCTATTGTTCCCATATTTACGTTTATGTGTGCTCACTGTAGAGCTTCCCCTTGTGAGAACACGAGGCATTTTGTTTTCTGTTCTGGCATTAATTTGCTTAGGATTATGGTCTCTAGTTCCATCAATATTGTCATAAGGACATAATTTTATAGATTTTTATGGCTGCACAGTATTCTATGGTATACTACATTTCCATTTTTCACCCTACCATCAAGGACATCTAGGTTGATTCTATGTCTGTTACTGTGAATTCTGCAGCAAAGAACATAGGAATGCATGTATCCTTTGGTAGAACGATTTGCTGTCTTTTAGATATATACCTAGTAATGGGATTGCTGGGTCAAATGGTAGGTCTATTGCATTTCTCAAATGACTAATGATACTGAGCATTTTTTCATGAGTTTTTAGGCCACTTGTAAGTCTTCTCCTACGCAAAGTGCCATTTTGTGTTCTTTTTCTTAATGGATTTGTTTTTATCTTGTTGATTTGTTTAAACTGCCTAAAGATTCTGAAAACTAGATCTTTGTCAGATGTATAGTTTGTGAATATCTTCTCCCATTCTACGCAAAGTGCCATTTTGTGTTCTTTTTCTTAATGGATTTGTTTTTATCTTGTTGATTTGTTTAAACTGCCTAAAGATTCTGAAAACTAGATCTTTGTCAGATGTATAGTTTGTGAATATCTTCTCCCATTCTACAGGTTGTCTAATTACTCTGTTGATAGTTCATTTGCTGTGCAGAGGCTCTTTAGTTTAGTTAGGTTCTATCTGAATAACTTGTTTTTGTTGTCATAGCTTCTGGGGAATTAGCCAAAATTTATTTGGCAAGATGTTGAGAAGAGTATCTCCTAGGTTTTGTTCTGGGAATTTTATAGTTTGAAGTCTTCCATTTAAATGTTTAATCCATTTTGAGTTAATTTTTGTATATGGTGAAAGTTAGAGATATAGCCTCAATCTCTTAATTATGGCTAGCCCACTTATTGAATAGAGAGTCCTTTCCTCATTGCTTGTTTTTGTCATCCTTGTTTTTTTTTTTGAGATGGAGTTTTGCTGTTGTTACCCAGACTGGAAGGCAATGGCATGATCTCGGCTCACCACAACCTCCACCTCCTGGGTTCAAGCAATTCTCCTGCCTCAGCCTCCTGAGTAGCTGGGACTACAGGCATGCACCACCATGCCCAGCTAATTTTTGTATTTTTAGTAGAGATGGGGTTTCACCTGGTTGACCAGGATGATTTCGATCTCTTGACCTCGTGATCCACCCGCCTCGGCCTCCCAAAGTGCTGGGATTATAGGCGTGAGCCACCATGCCCAGCCATCCTTGTTGAAAGGCAGGTAATTTTAGGTGTGCAGCTTTGTTTCTGAATTTATTATTTTGTTTGATTTGTCTATGTATCTGTTTTTGTATCAGAACAAAGCTGTTTTGGTTACTGTAGTTTTATAGTATAGTTTGAGGTTGGGTAGTATGATGTCTGCCGCTTTGTTCTTTTGGCTTATGATTGCCATAGCTAGTTGAGCTTGCTTTTGGTTACATATGAATTTTATAATACTTTCGTGGATAATGATATTGATAGTTTTGTAGGAATAGCATTGAATTTACAAATTGCTTTGGGTAGTACGGCCTCTTTAACAATATTACTTTTTCCAAACCATGAGCTTGAAGTGATTTTCCCATTTACTTGTGATGTCAAACTGAACTTCGTGAGCTGAAAAATTTACTACAAATGGAGTTAAGTTTAGAATAGAGTAAGCTGAGAAAAGAATCTAAGAACTCAAAGACCACTTATCCAAATTAACTGAGTCAGTTAAAAATAAAGAAAGACAAAATTAAGAAAAGTAAACAAGGCCAGGTGTGATGGCTCATGCCTGTAATCCAAGCACTTTGGGAGGCTAAGGAAGGCAGATCATGATGTCAGATGTTTGAGACCAGCCTGGCCAACATGCTGAAACCCTGTCTCTACTAAAATACAAAAATTAACCAGATGTGGTGGGCATCTGTAATCCCAGATACTTGGGAGGCTGAGGCAAGATAATTGCTTGAACCCGAGTGTGGAGGTTGCAGTGAGTCAAGATCATGCCACTGTACTCCAGCTCGGGTGACAGACCAAGATTCCATCCAAAAAAAAAAAAAAAGTAAGAAAGAAAAGAAAAAGAAAATTGAACAAAATCTCCAAGAAATGTGGGGCCATGCAGAAAGAGCAGATTTACATGACTCATTTGCATTCCTGAGAAAGAAAAAGAAAATAGTCAACCTATTAAATATATTTGAGGAAATAATCAATGAAAATTTCCCTAATCTTGCCAGAGAGGTCAATGTGCTAATTCAAGAAGCATATAGAATCCCAGGCAGATACTATACAAGATGATCATCCCCAAGGCACAGAGTCATCAGATTCACCAAGGCCAGTGCACAAATACAATAAAATGAATAAAAAAATTTTATGTCGTAAAGTCAGCTAGAGAGAAAGGACAAGTTACTCACAGAGGGAACTCCATCTGGGTAGCAGCAGATCTTTCAGCAGAAACCTTACAAGCCAGAAGAGATTGGGGACGTGTTTTTAGCATTCTTAAATAAAATAAATTCAAACTAAGACTATCATATCCAGCCAAACAAAGTTTCATAGGTGAAGGAGAAATAAAGAAATTTTCTGACAAGGAAATGCTAAAAAGAACACATTTCAACTAGACAAGTGTTACAGGAGATCTTTTTAAGGGGGTGCTAAACACAGATTTGAAAGAATGACACACTACCACAAAGCTCATATAAAGCTCACAGCCACTATAAAGCAACTACACAATCAAGTCTGCATAACAACCAGCTAACAACATGATGACATATTAAAATCACACATACCAATACAAACCTAGAATATAAACAGACTAAACACCTCACTTAGAAGACACAGAGTGGCAGCATGGTTAAAGTACAAGACCCAATCATCTCTCTTCTTCAAGGGACCTATCTGACATAGTCCCTGTATCTTTACACCCACCTGACTTAAAGTAAATGGGTGGCATAAAATCTGTCATGCAAATGGGAAACAAAGAAGAGCAGGAGTTACTCTTATTATATCAGATAAAACAGACTTTATAACAATAAGAATTTAAAAGGATCATAAAGGACTTTATACAATAATAAAAGGTACAATGCACAAAGAAGATTTAATGATCCTAAATATGGATGTACCCAAGAATGGAGCACCCAGATTCATAAAACAAGTTCTTCTTGGCCTACAAAATAACTTTGACAACCACAAAATAACAATGAGAGATTTCAACACCTCACTAATAGTGTTAGACAGATCATTGAAGCATAAAACAAAAAGAAATTCTGGACTTAAGCTTGACATGTGACCAATTGAGCCTAATAGACACCTACAGAACACTCCACCTAAAAACCACAGAATATAATCTTTCTCATATATACATGGAACATATATTATAATTGACCACATACTTAGTCATTAAGCAAGCCTCAATAAATTCAAAAAAGATTGAAATCATACCAAGTATACTCTTGGAACACAGTACAATAAGAATAGAAATCAGTAACAAGAAGAAGTCTCAAAACTACACAAATACATAAAAATTAAACAACTTACTTCTGAATAACTCCTGGATAAACATCAAAGTTAAGGCATGAATCAAGAAATTATTTGAAATTAATTTAAAATGAGAACACACATACCAAAATCTCTAAGATGCTGCCAAAGGAGTGCTTGGAGGAAAGTTTGTAGAGCTAAAAACCTTCATTAAGAAGTTAGAAACATCTCAAATTAACAATCAAATTTTGCATCTAAAGAGACTAGAAAATAAAATTAACCACAAAGTTAGCTGAAGAGAATAAGTAACTAAAATTTGAGAACTTAATAAAATTGAGATGCAAAATTTCATACAAAAGATCAATGAAACCAAGAGCCACTTTTTAAAAATAAATAAATAAAACTGATAGACTGTAGCTAGATTAACAAAGAAAAAGAAAGGAAATATCCAAGCAAGTACTAGAAGAAATGACAAAGGTGATATTAACAACCAGTCCCACAGAAATACAAAATACCCTTAGAGATTATTATGCACAACTCTGTACATGCAAATTGGAAAATCGAGAGAAAACTGATAAATTTCTGGAAGCAGTTTCCCAAGATTGAATCAGGAAGATACAAAACACTGAATAGACCAATAGCAACTTCGGAAATTGAATCTCTAATAAACAACCTACCAACCAAAAAGAGTCCTGGACCAGATGGATTCACAGCTGAATTCTACCAGATGTACAAAGAAGAACTAGTATCAATCCTAAAGAATTATTTCAAGAAAATGTGTGTACCTATGCAACTGTATTGCATGCTCTGCACATGTACCCCAAAACCTAAAATGCAATAAAAAAAAAAGAAAATCAAGGAGGAGAACCTCCAGCCTATCTCATTCTATGAAGTCAGCACCAGCCTGACAGCAAAATCTTGCAGAGACACAATGACAAAAGAAAATTTCAGACCAATATTCTTCATGAACATAGGCACAAAAATTCTCAAGAAAATACTAGCCAATTGAATCCAGCAGCACATTAAAAAGTTAATACAGCATGATCAGAAAGGCTTTATTCCTTGTAGGCAAGGTACTTCAAAATGCACAAATCAATACTTGTGATTTATCACATAAATAGAATCAAAAGCATATGAACATCTCAATAGACATTGAGAAAGCTTCCAATAGAATCCAACATCCTTTCAAGACAAAAATCCTCAATGGACAAGACATCAAAGGAATATACCTCAAAACAATAAGAACCATATTTGACAAACCCACAGCCAACATTATGCTGAATTAGCAAAAGCTCAAACCATTCCTTTTGAGAACTGGAACTAATTTACATTGCCACAAACACTGTGTAATAGTTTCCTTTTCTCTGCAGCCTCACCAGCATCCATTGTTTTCCGACATTTTAATAATAGCCATTCTGACTGATATGAGATGGTATCTCCTTTCCATTCTGATTTGCATTTCTCTAATGATTAATGATGCTGAGCATTTTTTTCCTATGCTTGTTGGCTACATGTATATTTTCTTTTGCAAGTCTCTGTCCATGTCCTTTGCTCTCTTTTTTATGGGGTTGTTTTTTGATCATTAATTTGTTTATGACTTAAAGATTCTGGATCTTAGACCTTTGTTAGATGCATGGGTTGCAAATATTCTCTCCCATTCTGTGAGTTCTCTGTATACTCTTGGGAATTTCTTTTCTGTGGAGAAGGTCTTCAGTTTAACTAGGTCTTACTTGAGAATTTGTGTTTTTGTTGCAATTGCTTTTGGTATCTTTATCATGAAATCTTTGATCCATCCTATCTCCAGAATGATTTCCCCTAGGTTATTTTTCAGGGATTTTATAGTTTTAGGTTTGAACTTTAGGCCTTTAATCCATCTTGAGTTGAGTTTTGTAGATGGTATAAGGAAGGGGTCTTCTGCATATAGATAGTTATCACAGCACTGTTTACTGAACAGAGAATTATTTCCTCATTGCTTGCTTTTATTGACTTTGTCAAAGATAATTTGGTTGTAGATATGCAGCAATATTTTGGGGCTCTGTATTCTGTTGCATTGTTCTATGTGTCTATTTTTGTATCAACGCTATGCTGTTCTCATTATTGTAGCTTTGTAGTGGCATTTGAAGTCACTTAAGATGATGCCTCAACTTTGTTCTCTTTGCTTAGGATTGCCTTGGCTTTCCAGGCTTTTTGTTGTTGTTCCACGTGAATTTTAAGACAGTTTTTTTTTTTCTGAATCTGGGAAGAATGTCCTCGACAGTTTAATAGGAATAGCATTGAATCTGTAAATTGCTGTATGGCCATTTAAACAATATTGAATTTTCCTATCCATAGCATGGAATATTTTTACATTTGTTTATGTTATGTCTGTTTTTTTTAAACTTCAATAGGTTTTTGGGGAACAGGTGGTTGTTGTTTACATAAATCAGTCCTTTAGTGGTGAGTTCTGAGATTTTAGTGCACTCATCACCTGACTAATATATATTGTATCCAATGTGTAGTCTTTTATCCCTCAGCCCCCTTCCAAACTTTCCCCCAAGTTGCCCAAGTTCATTGTGGTATTCTTAGGTCTTTTTGCCCTCACAGCTTAGCTCCCACTTATGAGTGAAACATATGATCTTTGGTTTTCTATTCCTGAGTTATTTCACTTAGAATAATGGTCTACAATTCCAACCAGTTGCTGCAAATGTCACTATTTTATTCCTTTTCACAGCTGAGTGGTATTCCATGGTGTGTGTGTGTGTATTATATATAATTATATATACAATTTATATATACATATATATACAACTTATATATACATATAAATATATAATTTTATTTAAAAATTCATGGATTGATTGGCATTTGGGCTGGTTCCATATTTTTGCAATTGCTAATTGAGCTGCCATATACATGCATGTGCAAGTATCTTTTGCATATAATGACTTATTTTCCTTCCGGGTAGATATCCAGGAGAGGGATTGCTGGATCAAATGGCATATCCCTTTTAGCTATTTAAGGAATCTCCACACTGTTCCATAGTAGTGACACTGGCTTACATTTCCACCAACAGTATGAAAGTGTCCCTTTTCATCACGTACATGTCAACATCTTTTTTTTTTTAATTTTTTGATTATGGCCATACTTGCAGGAGTAATATAGTATCACATTGTAGTTTTGATTTGTATTTCCCTGATGATTAGTGATGTTGAGCATTTTTTTCATGTGTTTCATATGTTTGCTAGCCATTTTGTATATCTTTCTTTGAGTATTGTATATTTACATTCTTAGCCCAGTTTTTTATGGGATTTTTTTTTTTTGTTGTTGTTGTTGTTGATTCACTTGATTTCCTTGTAGATCCTGGATATTAGTCTTTTGTCAGATGTATAGATTATGAAGATTTTCTCCCACTCTGTGGGTTGTCTGTTTACTCTGTTGATCATTTCTTTTGCTGTGATGAAGTTTTTTAGTTTAATTAAGTCACATCTATACTTGTTTTGTTGCATTCACTTTTGGGTTCTTGGTCATGAATTCTTTGCATAAGCCGAAGTCTGGAATGTTATCTCCTACAATTTTTATGGTTTCCGGTCTTAGATTTAAGTCTTTGATCCATCTTGAGTTGACTTTTGTATAGGATGAGAGATGTGAATCCAGTTGCATTCTTCTACATGTGGCTTGCCAATTATATCAGCATCATTTGTTGAATAGAGTGTCCTTTCCCCAGTTTATGTTTTTGCTTGTTTTGTGAAAGATTAGTTGGCTGTAAGTATTTGGCCTCATTTCTGGGTTCTCTGTTCTGTTTCATTAGTCTATATGCCTGTTTTTATACCAGTACCATCCTGTTTGGGTGACTATGGCCTTAAAGTATAGTTTTAAGTCAGTAATGTAAGGCCTCCAGATTTGTTCTTTTTGTTTAGTCTGGTTTTGGGTATGTGGGCTCTTTTTTGGTTCCACATGAATTTTAGAATTGCTTTTTTTTCTAGTTCTGAACAATAATGGTGGTGTTTTGATGGGAATTTCATTAAATCTGTAGATTGCTCCTGACAGTATGATCATTTTCACAATATTAATTCTACCCATCCATAATCATGGGATGTGTTTCCATTTGTTTGTATCATCTATGATTTCATTTAGCAATGTTTTGTAGTGTTTCTTATATAGGCCTTTCACCTCCTTGGCTAAGTATATTCCTAAGTATCTGTCTATCTATCTATCTATCTATCTATCTATCTATCTATCTATCTATCATCTATCAATCTATCTATCTATCCATCCATCCATCTATCTATTTATCTTTGCAATAATTGTAAAAGCAGTTGAGTTCTCTTTCTTTTTGGCAGTAGAGTTCTTGATTTGATTCTCAGATTGGTTGCTGATGGTGTATAGAATAGCCACTAATTTGTATACATTAATTTTGTATACTAAAACTTTGTAGGTTGGTCTGTTCTTGTTTCTCTAACTCCTTCGGGTGTGCCCTTAGATTGTCTATTTGTGGTTTTTTCAGTTAGAAGACTTTTGGATGAGTCATTAGGGTTTTCTAGGTATACAATCATGTACTCAGCAAACAGTGACAGTTTAACTTCTTCTTTACTGTCTTGGATGACATATATTTCTTTTTCTTGTCTGATTGTTTTGTCTAGGACTATCAGTACTATGTAAAATAGAAGTGGTGAAAGTGGGCATCTTTCACTTGTTCCAGTTCTCAGAGGGAATGATTTCAACTTATTCCCACTCAGTATTATGTTGGCTGTGGGTTTGTCATAGAAAGCTCTTATTACATTGAGTTATGTCCCTCATATGCCAATTTGGCTGAGAATTTTAATCATAAAAGGATGCTGAATTTTGTGCATCTTTTTCTGCATCTATTGAGATGATCATGTAATTTTTGTTTTAAATTCTGTTAACTTGATGTATAATGTTTATTGATTTGCAGATGTTAAACCATGCTTGCATTCCTGGTATTAAACTAACTTTAACATTAGCTTTCTAATATGCTGTTGTGCTGAGTTAGCTAGTATTTTGTTGATTATTTTAGCATCTATGTTCATTAGAGATATTGGTCTGTAGTTTGGCTTTTTTGTTATGTCCTTCTCTGGTTTTGGTGAAAACCAGATGGTGATACTGGCTTCATAAAATAATTTAGGGAGGATTGCCTGTTTCTCTATTTTTTGGAATAGTGTAAATATGATTGGAAACAATTCTTATTTGAGCCTCTGATAGAATCAGCTGTGAATCCACCTGATCCTGGACTTTTTTTTTGGGGGGGGGTCACTTTTTAGTCACCATTACAATCTCTCACTGCTTGCTATTGGAATGCTCAGTTTCTATTTTTTTCTTGGTTTAATTTAGGATAGTTGCATATTTCCAGACATTTATCCATATCTCTAGGTTTTCTATTTCATGCATGTAGGTGTTCAGAGTATCCTTAAAATATCTTTTGTATTTCTATGGTACCAGTTGTGATATCTCCTGTTTTATTTCTAATTGAGCTTATTTGAATCTTCTCTCTTCTTTTCTTGGTTAATCTTGCTAATGGTCCATCCATTTTATTTATCTTTTCAAAGAACCAGATTTTTGTTTCATTTTTCTTTTGCATTATTTTTTGCTTGTTTGTTTCAAATTTATTTAGTTCTGGTCTGATTTTGGTTATTTCTTTCCTGCTGCTGGGTTTGAGTCTGGTTTGTTCTTGTTTTTCTAACTCCTTCAGGTATGCCCTTAGATTGCCTATTTGCGCTCTTTCAGACTTTATGATGTAGGCATATAATGCTATGAACTTTCCTATTAACACTACCTTTGATGTATTTCAGAGGTTTTGATAGGTTGTGTCACTATTATTGGTCAATTCAAATATTTTTTTTTAATTTTCATCTTGATTTTATTGTTGACCCAATGACCATTAGGAGCAGGTTATTTAATTTTTATGTATTTGCATGGTTTTGAGGGTTCTTCTTGGAGTTGGTTTCCAATTGTATTCCACTGTGGTCTGAGAAACTATTTGCTATAATTTTGATTTTTTAAAATTTGTTGAGACTTGTTTTGTGGCCTATCACATGGTCTATCTTGGAGAATGTTCCATATAGTGATAAATAAAATGTATAACCTCCACTTGTTGAGCATGTTCTGTAAATATCTGTTCAGTCCATTTGTCCTGGGATATAGATTAAGTCAATTTTTTCTTTGTTAACTTTTTGCCTTGATGAGCTATCTAGTGCTGTCTGTCAGCAGAGTATTAAAGTCCTCCACTATTATATGGCTGTCTATCTCATTTCTCAGGTCTATAGTAATTGTTTTATAAATGTGGGAGCTCCAGTGTTAGGTGTCTATATATTTATTATGGTAATATTTTTTTGCTGGACCAGTCCTTTTATCATTATATAATGAATCTCTGCCTTTTTAACTACTGTTGCTTTAAAGTTTGTTTTGTCTGATATAATAACAGCTACAATGCTCATTTTTGGCATCTATTTGCACAGATTATCTTTTTCCACCCCTTTACCTTAAGTTTATGTGAATGCTTATGTGTCAGGCAGGTCTTGGGAAGAGGCAAATGTTTGGTAAGTAAATGCCATTTTTCCTTTCTGTATCGCTTAAGTGGAGATTTTAGACCATTTTCATTAAATGTTAGTATTGAGATGGAGGTACTACTTTATTCATCATGCTATTTGTTTACTGAACATCTTTTTTTTTTTTTTCATTGTATTGTTGTTTTATAGGTCCTGTGAGATTTATGCTTTAAGGAGATCCATTTTGGTGTATTTTGAAAATTGAAGATTCAGAGCTTCTTTTAGCAATTCTTGTTTTGCTGACTTCCTAGTGGTAAATTCTCTCAGCATTCATTTGTCGGGAAAAAAATCTTTATCTTTCCTTCACTTATGAAGCTTAGTTTCACTGGACACAAAATTCTTGGCTGATGGCTGTTTTGTTTAAAGAGGCTAAAAATATGACCCTGATCCTTTCTAGCTTGTAGGATTTCTGCTGAGGAATCTGTTGATAGGTTTTCCTTTACAGGTTACCCAATTCCTTTAACACGCAATACCTATGAATATTAATGCCTCACAGGTCTTAATATTCTTTTCCTCCTCTTGTCTTTAGATAACCTGATGACTATGTTCCTATGATTATCTTTTTGTGATGAATTTCCCAGGTGTTCTTTGAGCTTCTTGTATTTGGATGTCTGGATCGCTAGCAAGGCCAGAAAAGTTTTCCTTGATTTTTCCCTCAAATATGTTTTCCAAACTTTTAGATTTCTCTTTTTCCTTTGGAACACTAATTATTCTTAGGTTCGGTCATTTAACATAATCCAAACTTCTTGGAGGCTTTGTTCATTTTTTAAAAATTATTTTTTATTTGTCTTGTTGTATTGGGTTAATTTGAAAGTCCTGTCTTCAAGCTCTGAAGTTCTTTATTCTACTTCTTTAATTCTGTTGACAAGACTTTCCAGTGCATTTTGCAAGTTTCTAAGTGTGTCCTTCATTTCTAGAAGTTGTGATTGTTTTTTATTTACACTATTTATTTCACTGAAGAATTTTCCTCTCATATCCTGTGTTATAGTTTTTTTTTTTAATTTCTTTATATTGGACTTTACCTTTCTCTAGTGCCTTCTTGATTGGCTTAATAGTCAAACTTCTGAATTATTTTTCTGGAAATTTGGATATTTCATCTTTGTTTGGATCCATTGCTGGTGAACTAGTGTGATCTTTTGGGGTGTTAAAGAAGCTTGTTTTGTTATATTATCAGAATGGTTTCTTTGGTTTATTCTCATTTACATAGAGGGAAGGACATTTACTTCAAAGGGAAGAACATGGGCTCAAGGGCTGCTGTTGAGATTCTACTGTCCCACAGGGTGCTCCCCTGTTGTGATGGTCTCCCCTGTCCCCTAAGGATGGAGTTTCCTGAGAGCCAAACTGCATCAATTGGTATTTCTCTTCTGGGTCTAGCCACCCAGTGGGTCTAGCTACCAGGCTCTGGGCTGGTACTGGGGAGTGTCTGCAAAAAGTCCTGTGGTGGGATTCATCTTCAGGTTTCTCAGCTGTAGATACTGGCATCTGCTCTGGTACAGGTAGCAGAGGAGTGAAGTGGACTCTGTGAGAGTCCTTGGTTGTATTTTTAAGTGTGGTGTGGTTTTGTTGTTGTTGTTGTTTGTTCTCCAGCCAAAATATGGTGCTTTCAAGAGTTCCTCCAGCCAGCAGGTGGTGCTTTCAGGTAGTGGGCAAGGTCATAGAGCACCTAAGATATATATTCTTCATCTTCAGCTACCAAGGCAGGTAGAGAACGATCATCAGTTGGGAACATGGTTAGATGTGTCTGAGCTCAGCTTCTCCTTAAGTGAGGCATTCTGTGGCTGCTGCAGGGGATAGGTTGTAATTTTCAGGCCAATGGAGTTATGTTCCTAGAGGGACTATGGCTGCCTCTGCTGCATCACACAGATTGCCAGGGAAGGGGGAGAAAACTGGCAGACACAAGCCTCACCCAGCTCCCATGCTACCCACAGCCCAAAAGTTGGGTCTCACTCTCACTGTGCCCTTCCAACAGCACCGAGTTTATTATCTGGCAGCTGAGAAAGCAAGCAGACTCACAGTTCCTTGGCTGTCACACGAAGCCTGAAGGGGCAATACAACTCCTACAAAGGGTCTGTGGATTCTCTAGACTTTCCTGATATGTTCCTGCAGTAGTTCTTCAAGAAAAAGTTCACAATGTGAGTCTACATATACTACCCTCTCTGTTTGACTGGAAGCTGCAGGTTAGTCCTCCCTCTTATCTGCCATTTTCTATCCTCTATTTCATCTCTGATTTCTTTGAGCAGTGTTTTGTAATTCTTGTTGTAGAGATCATTCACCTACCTGGTTAGCTGTATTCCTAGGCATTTTATCCTTTTGTGGTTATTGTGAATTGGATTGTCTTCTTGATTTTGCACTCAGCAAAAAATGATGTTGGGTATAGAAATGCTATTGATTTTTGGACATTGATCTTATATTATAAAACTTTGCTGAAGTTATCAATTTTAGGTGCTTTTTGAGCAGAAAGTGTGGGGAATTTTAGGTATAGAATAATATCTGTAAACAAGGATAGTTTGGCTTCCTCCATTCCTATTTGGATGCCCTTTATTTCTTTCTCTTGCCTGATTGCTGTGGCCAGGACTTCCAGCACTGGCCACAGCAATAGATTGAATAGGTTGAATAGAAATGGTGATAGAGAACATCTTTGTCTTGTGCCAGTTTTCAAGAGAAATGCTCTATTTCCTTTCATTTGGCCCATTCAGTAGGATGTTGGCTGTGTATTCTTTATGCATAGCTTTTAACATTTTGAGATATGTTCCTTTAATACCCAGTTTGTTGATGGTTTTTAACACAAAGATATGTTAAATTTTATCAAAAGCCTTTATTCCATCTACTGAGATGATCCTGTGTTTTTTGAATTTAGTTATGTTTATGTGTTGAATCACATTTATTTATTTTCATATGTTGAACTAACCTTGTATCCCAGGGATAAAGCCTACTTAATTATGTTGGATTAGCTTTTTGATGTGCTGGTGGATTTGATGTGCTAATATTTTGTTGAAAATTTTTCATTATATTCATAATGGATATTGGCCTGAAGGTTGATGGTGGTGGTGGTAGTGCTGGTAGTGGTGGTGGTGGGCTGTGTGTTTGTGTGTAGGTGCATGTGTGTGTCTGCCAGGTTTTGGTATTAGGATGATGGAATGAGTTAGGGAGGAGTTTCTCCTTCTCAATTTTTTGGAATAGTTTCTGTAGAAGTCATACTGGTTCTTTTTTATACATCTGGTGGAATTCTGCAGTGAATTCATCCAGTCCTGGGTATTTTCTGGTTGGTAAGCTATTTATTACTGACTTAATTTTGGAACTCATTATCTGTCTGTTCAGAAATTCAATCTGTTTCTGGTTCAGTCTTGGGAGGTTATATGCTTCCAGGTTATTGGTATTGTCTAGGTTTTCTAACGTATGTGAATAGAGGTGTTTGTACTAGTCTCTGATAATTTTTGTATCTCTATGGCATCAGTGATAATGTCCTCTGTCATTTTTATTGTGTTTATTTTGATCTTTTTTTCTTTATTATTCTAGCTAGTGGTATATCTGTCTTATTTATTTTTTTCAAGAAAGTAACTCGAACTCAAGATTTCTATTTTTTTTGTGTGTCTCAACATCCTTTAGTTTAGCGATAATTTTTGTTATTTCTTGTCTTCTGCTACCTTTGGATTTTGTTTGTTCTTTATTCTCTAGTTACTTTTGGGAGTGATATTAGGTTGCTATTTTGAGATCTCTGTAGCTTTCTGATGTGGATATTTAGTGCTATAAACTTCTTTCTCAATAGAAATTTTCTTTTAGACACTGCTTTAAATCTGTCCCAGAGATTCTGGTACATTTTGATTTTGCTCACGTTGGTTTTGAAGAACATCTTTATTTCTGCCTTCACTTCATTATTTATCCAGTAGTCATTCAGGAGCAGGTTGTTCAGTTTCCATGGAGTTGTGCAGCTTTGAGTCAGTTTCTTAATCCTGAGTTCTAATTGGATTACACTGTTGTCTGAGAAACTGGTTGTTACGATTTCTGTTCTTTTGCATTTGCTGAGGAGTGATTTACTTCCAATTATGTGGTCAATTTTAGAGGAGGTGTGATGTGGTGCTGAGAAGAATGTATATTCTGTGGATTTGGGTGAAGGGTTCTGTAGATGGTCTATTAGATCTGCTTTGTCCAGAGCTGTGTTGAAGTCCTGGATATCCTAGTTAATTTTCTTTCTCGTTGATCTAATATTGATGGTGGAGTGTTAAGTCTCCCACTATTATTGTGTGGGAGTCTAAGTGTCTTTTTAGGTTGTTAAGAACTTGTTTTATGTATCTGGGTGTCCCTGCACTGGGTGCATAAATATTTAGTAGAGTTATCTCTTCTTGTTAAATTTATACCTTTATCAAAATGTAATACCCTACTTTTCTCTTTTGATCTTTGTTGGTTCAAAGTCCATTTTATCAGACTAGGATTGCAACCCTTGCTTTTTGTTGTTGTTGTTGTTCTCCATTTGCTTCCTCCATCCCTTTATTTTGAGTCTATGTGTGTCTTTGCATGTGAGATGGCGCTCATGAACACAGCACACCAATGGGTCTTGAATTTTTATCCAGTTTGCCAGTCTGTGTCTTTTCATTGGGGCATTTAGCACATTCACATTCAACGTTAATATTTTTATGTCTGAATTTGATCATGCCATTTTGATACTAGTTGGTTGTTTTGACTGTTAATTAATGCTATTTCTTCATTGTGTCAATGGTTTTTACAATTTGGTATATTTTTGCAGTGTCTGGTACTGGTTGTTACATTTTATGTTTAGTCCTTCTTCAGGAGCTCTTGTAAGGCAGGCCTGGTGGTGACAAAATCTCTCAACAATTGCTTGTTCATAAAGGATTTTATTTCTCCTTCACTTATGAAGCTTAGTTTGGCTGGATATGAAATTCTGGGTTGAAAGTTCTTTTCTTAAGGATATTGAATATAGGCTCCCCACTCTCCTGGCTTGTAGAGTTTCTGCCAAGAGATCTGCTGTGAGTCTAATGGGCTTCCCTTTCTGGCTAACCCGACCTTTCTCTCTGGTTGCTATTAGCATTTTTCCCTTAATTTCAACCCTGGTGAATCGGACGATTATGTGCCTTGGGGGTTGCTCTTCTTGAAGAATATCTTTGTGGTGTTCTCTATATTTCCTGCTTTGCTAGGTTGGGAGATAATATCCTGAAGAGTGTTTTCCAGCTTGAATGCATTCCCCCCATCACATTCATGTACACTGATCAAACATAAATTAGGTCTTTTCACATAATCCCATATTTTTGGAGGCTTTGCTCATTTCTTTTCATTCTTTTTTCTCTAATCTTGCCTTCTAATTTTATTTCATTGAGTTGATCTTCAATCTCTGATATCCTTTCATCTGCTTGATTGATTCAACTATTGAAACTTGTGTATGCTTTGTCAAGCTCTCATGCTGTGTTTTTCAGCTCCATCAAGTCATTTATGTTCTTCTATAAGCTGGTTATTCTAGTTAGCATTTCATCTAGGTTTTTTCAAGGTTCTTGATTTCTTTGCATTTAGTTAGAACATATTCCTTTAGCTCAGAGAATTTTGTCATTACCCACCTTAAGCCTGCTTTTGTCACTTTGTCAAACTCATTCTCCATCCAGTTTTGTTCACTTGCTGGTGAGGAGTTGTGATCCCTTGGAGGAGGAGAGACATTCTGGTTTTTGGTGATTTCATCCTTTTTGCACTAGTTTCTTCCCTTCTTTGTGACTTTGTCTACTTTAGATCTTTGAAGTTGGTGACTTTCTGATGGGATCTCTGAGTGGACATCCTTTCTATTGATGTTGAAGCTATTTCCTTCTATTTTTTAGTTTTCCTTCTAATAGGCCCCTGTGCTGATGGACTGCTGGAGGTCCACTCCAGATCCTGCTTGCCTGGGAATCATGTGTGGGGGTTGCATAATAGCAAGGATTGCTGCCTGTTCCTTCCTCTGGTAGCTTCATCGCAGAAGTGTACTTGCCAGATGTCAGTCAGAGTGCTCCTGTATGAGGTGTCTGTTTGGAAATGCAGGGATCAGGAAGCCACTTGAGGAGGCAGTCTGTCTGTTATCAGGGCTCAATTGCTGTGCTGGGAGCTCTGTTGCAGGGGAACTCACAACCACCCCTTTTCTGAAGTGCTCCATCCCAGGAAGGTGGAGCTTATAGTCCCTGATGCGTTGCTGCCTTTTTTTCAGAGGTGTCCTGCCCAGCAAGGAGGGAGCCTAGTCATAGTCTGCCTGCAGAGGCTTTGCTGAGCTGCCACGGGCTCCTCCCAATGGCTGTGTAGGCTCCTCCCAATGGCTGTGTAAACTTCCTTGCAGTTCTGTTTATACAGGTAAGGTTATAACTGCCTTGGTAATGGTGGACTGATTTGGTAATGGCCAACTGCCTTGGTAATACTGAATGCCTTTCACCCCAGGGAGCTCAACCATTCTGAGTCATGCTCAAACTGCCATACTGCCTGTGAAACTGTCAAGCCAGTGGGTTTCAGATTGCTGGTCTTTGTGGGGGTGGGACTTGCCAAGGCAGATCACTTGGTTCCCTGCCTTCTGCCCCCTTTTTTTCAGTGGAGTGGGTGGCTCTATCTCAGATATTCCAGGCACCAATTAAACAAGCTGCCCAGATTTGTGCTGGAAACCCATTGTGCTGGCTGAAACAGCTGCCCAGTTTTGTGCTGGAAACCCATGGCGCTTGTTGGCTCAGTGGGAATCTCCTGATCTGTGGGCTGAGAAGACCATGGGAGAAGCTCAGTATCTGAGCTGGAGTGTTTGATTGGCTGGAAAAGTCCCCAGTGACCTCCACTGGGTTGGGGGGGTGTTCCTCCAGCCTATTGCACTTCCTGGGTGAGGCAGCACCCCACCTTACCTCAGTTTGCCCTCCTTGGGCTACACCCACTGTCCAACCAGCACCATTGAGATGAAACTGGTACCTCAGTTGGAAATGTGGAGATGATTTGCCTCTGGCTGGGAACTTTTCTCCAGAGGCATTTTCTTTCAGCCGTCTTGGCAGAAGTCCTGTTGTTTTAATGATCAATTTTGTGGTCAATTTAGAGTATGTGCCATGGGCTGATGAAAGGGCTGTATAACCTGTCATTTTTTGAGTAGGCACTTCTGTATATATCTGTCAGGTCTATTTGATACAGTGCTGAGTTCAGGTCCTGAATATCTTTGCTAGTTTTCTGCCTTGATGATCTGTCTGATACTGTCATTTGGGTATTGAAGCCTCCCTTTATTTTTGTATGGTAATGTAAGATTTTTGTAGGTCTCTAAGGACTTGCTTTATGAAGCTTGGTGCTCCTGTGTTGGGAGCACATATTTAGGATAATTAGGATAATTCTTGTTGAATTGAACTGTTTAGCATTATGCAATGCCGTTCTTTATCTTTTTTAATCCTTCTTATTGAAAGTTTGTTTTGTCTGAAAGAGGATTATTATCCCCTCCTTTCTTCTGTTTTCCATTTTACTGGTAGATTTTTTTCCATCCTTTTACTTTTAGCCTATGGGCATTATTGCATTTGAGATGCATATCTGGAAGACAGCACACAGTTGGGTCTTAATTCTTTATCCAACTTCCTACTCTGTGTCCTTTAATTGGAGAATTTAGCTTGTTTACATTAAAGGCTAATATTAATATGTGTGGATTTAGTAATCTTGTCATGTTCTTTGGTTTTTATTTTGTAGACATGTTTGTATGATTGCTTAACAGTATGAATATTCTATGTACATTAGTGTTTTTGTAGTGGCTGGTAATTTTATTCTATTTTTATATACAGCATTCTCTTAAGGATCTGTTGAAAGGCAAGTCTAGTGGTAATGAATTCCCTTAGGATTTACTTGCCTGAAATTTATTTCTCCTTAGCTTATAAAGGTTAATTTGGCTGGATATGAAATGTTGACATTTGTTTTCTTTAAGAATGCCGAACGTAGGCCACCAATCTCTTCTGACTTGTAGCATTTCTTCTGAATGGTCTTCTTTTAGCCTAATGGGGGGTCAATTTGCATGTGTCATGCCTCTTCTGTCTAGCTGCCTTTAACATTTTTTTCTTTCATTTTGACCTTGGAGAATCTGATGACTAAATGTCTTAGCTACAGTCTTCTTATTTAATATCTTCTGGGCTTCTCTGCATTTCCTGAATTTGAATGTCAGCCTCTTTAATGAGAATAGGGATATTTTCATGGATGATATTCTCAAATATGTTTTTCAAATTGCTAGCTTTCACTCCTCTTCAGGGATGCCAATGAATCATATATTTGATCTCTTTACACAATTCCATATTTCTCAGAGATTTGTTCATTTTTCTTTAAATTTTTTCTTAATCTTTGTCTGAGTTATTTCAGAGAACTAATTTTTGAGATCCAAAATTTTTTCTCAGCTTGTTTAATTCTGCTTTTAATACTTGTGATTGCATTCTGAAATTCTTGGAGTGAGTTTTGCAGCTGTATCAGTTTGGTTCTTTCTTATGATGACCATTTCACCTTTTATTTCCTGTGTCACTTTATTGTATTCTTTCTCCAGAATCTTGATGATCTTCGTTCCTATCCATATTCCTAATTTCATATCTGTCATTTTAGACATTTCAGCCAGGCTAAGAAACATTACTAGGGAAGTAGTATGGGTGTTTGGAGGTAAGAAGATACTTTGGTTTTTTGAGTTGCCAGAGTTTTCTTCTTCTGGTTCTTTATCATCTGTGTAGGCTGATGTTTCTTTAATCTTTGAAGTTGCTGTTCGTTGGATAGTTTATTATTATTATTATATTCTTTGTTGCTATTGGAGATTTGATTGTAGTATAAAGTGGGTTCAGTCAGTTGACTTTGTTTATGGAAGATTTTAGGGGTCCAAAGCTCAGTTAACACTCCTGAGTTGCATGCTCTAACATTTTGTGGCTGATATTGGGCCACCAGTTTTGTCCTCTGGTCCCTTACAGTTAGAAACCTATTGTGCTGGAAGGGATATGGTATTTCTAGACCACTGGTCACAACATTCCAATGTGTGATGCCAACCAATGTGCTTTGTTTGGGCAATGGCATGAGATCTCTGCTTATTTGTACATTCCAGCAGAAGCAACAGCATGGCAGGGTACACACTGGTATAGTATGCAGAGCTGATGTGGGGTTTTCAGCCTCCCTGTGTGTGTTTGCAGTGGGAGTGGTGGCAGCATGGGGACAGGGGCAGGGCTGCTGGCATTTGTGTTCTTGTTGGCACTGGCAGCAGTGTCAGCATGGTGATTGGGCACTGGTAGGCTGCAGGGCTGCTGTACTCCATGTACACATTTGCTCCCACAGCAGTGAAAGTGCAGGGTCGGGAGCAGGGCTCTGGCATCTGTGCACATTCACACCAGCAATGTCTGCTTGACCAGGGTACACAAGGATGTGCTCACTTGATCAGCAGTGTTGTGGTGGGGTGCAAAACAGTGGGGGGAGTGGCTGTAGGTGAGTGCAAAACACAAGTTTTTGAAAGATGAGAACTAGTAAAGGGAGACTAGGATACCGAAAATAGCAAAATATGCCAATTCACAGAGATATAAAAGAATACGTTATGTTTTCCAGAGTATAAAGGCATAAAGGAGAGCAGAAGCACAAAGGAGGATGTTAGTAGAAATAAGATGGATAAAAAATTCATTTCTAAACTTATAATTAATTAGTCAATATTACTTTTTCAGGGCATATGCTGAAAGTAAATATATTAGAAAGCAAAATTATTCTATTTGTTTATTTAATTATTTTCTATTAAAGCAATCCCAAGCCTCTCAACCATATTAAGTATGCTGCTAGGTCTGAAGTTCTTGTCAAAGAAGTAAATGAAGACACTTCTTCAGTTCACACTTAAAAAAATCAATATTTTCTTCCCATATATGTGAGAAGACTGGCAGGAAGTCATGTAACTGCAGGACATAAATACAATCTGAAGGTTATTCTATCTCAAAGAGAACAATAGATAATTCTGGCAGGACTGGTAGCATTTGTATAGTCTTTCAGATTTTGAGAAAAAGCATTTTCACTATAGACCCTGATTTTAACCTACACACTGAAAATAGAAGAGAATCACTACGACTATTTCTTATCTCAAGATGCTTTTCATCACAGTCATAAACTGATTAGTAAAATCTGAAGGTCATCAGCTAGTTGTTTATATCATTTGAATGAGAGGTTTTCTTTTTTTTCAGTTGTCTTATCTAGAAAGAAAGTGTAAAAAGTCAACCTCAGAACTTAATGCAGAACAATTTAAATGGAGAAGCCTGAAGTTTAGGTAGATGAGCCTAGTTCAGGAACTTTGTTCTTTGGAGCAAAACAAAGCTCCGTGACAATGATTTTCAATGCAGACAGACCTTCCATTCCCTCAGGAGTGTTACCAGTTCTATTAAGTCAAAGAGCTTGTCATTAAACAAATAGGTCAAGGACACTAAACAAATAAAGGGATAAACTTCATTTTGAACCCAGATTTTGCTTACTTTAAAATCACAACATTGTATTACTTTTGAGTACATACTTGGTGTACAATCTTGTACTAACTATGGTATGCAATATAAGAACCAAGAGAAAATAAAGCATGGTGATAAGATACAATTTTTCCACTCTCTCAGCTTTCCTTCTTTCACTTTCCCCTTGCTAATCTCTAAGTTCTTCACCTTGCCAAGTTTATCTCTACTTTTTGCTCTTGCTACTTCCTCTCTTTCAATTAATCACTCCTTCCTTAGACAAAGAATGCCTTGCCTCCTCTAGGCAGTCAGATCTCACCTTTTCTTTCTCCCCAGAGAGGAAACTTACAATCACTCTTGATTTTCTTAGCCCGCTTTTCCCATAGTATTTATATCCTACAATTATAGTACATAATCGTGTTTGTATACTTGTTTGTTTACTTATAACCTGACTTAACTACATTCCAGAAAACTCCATAGGGCAGGAATTTTTGTCTTGTTCATGATTTTATTCTCAGGGCCTACAAAAATTCTGAGCTCACAGTAGGTGCTCGTTGAACACTTATAGTAGGTAATCATTAATAAATACTTGCAGGTATTAATCAAATGAATAAGTGATTCAATCAGCCAATTTTCAGAGAGAAATACATTTGTAAAAATAGACTAATTGTAAAACAGAGAGAAATACATATGTTAATAATATTAATATTAGATCTGTAAAAAAAAATCCTGTGTGTTTCCAAATAAGAAAGCAATTATTTCCAATCTGGGATTTGTAAAAGGTATTACAAATGAACTGAAATTTGATCTGTCTTGGGAAATAAGTATTTCAGAAAAAGACAGCAGAATGCATACAGAGGTAGGGCAGAAAATGATCTAAGTGATAGCATTTATGAAGGATTTTTGTGGGAAGTAAGACTAAAATTACAGTATTACCTCCAATGTCATACAAAACCAACTGAATACTTGCATATATTAGAAAGCCGTGAAGTTTTACTGAAGAAATAAATACACCTGTTTCACCAACTGGCTCTATCTGGCAACAACAAACAATCACTCACATGCAGTCATATAAACATAAGTGCATCCATTAATCCTCAAGACAAATCAACAGAAGTAGGAACTTAATGACTCTAATCTCTTGTTTATATTTGACTTTGGTGAAAATAATATTTCTTGGTCTTATTTGAGAAAGGCTTATGTTAATTAACTTGAAGTTAACTGTTTCTACTTTGTTAGTGTGTAGTGGCATGTTTGCAATTAAAATATAGCATAGTTTCCTGAGCTATAAACTGATCAGACATGGAGATTCTGGAAAATTCAAGATTGTATTATATTTTAAAAATCATTAAAATAGTTGTTCTAAGGAGATCTGAATTCCAGTGTAGTATCTATCGATAATAAATGGAACAAACTGTTCCTCAATTTATATTTAAAATGAAAACATCACTACCTTATACTTCTAATCCTAACAGAAGAAATAAAATATTTCACGTAAACTTTTACTAAAGGTAAATAACAGTAAACAATACAGACAATAAAATACATACATGCTAGAGCAAATGCTTTTTTTGATGCTTGCTAGTAAATGCATTGTACTCGCCTATCTATTCTTAAATGATGAATTTCACATTTTGTTTGCTAAAATACATAGTATACACTGCAGCTATAAAGAAAAATGAAATATTGCCTGATATTAAAAAAAAACTTCATCTCTAAGTTAAAAAATATGCATTACAGGTGTTAGGTTGAACTTTAAAATTTAAACCAGTAAAACATTAAAAAGGAGCAATTTTTTCAAAAATATTTTCACTGATAGAGTAAACAGATATATAAGCCAAATAATATATCTTAGACATTTAATCAAAGTTCATCTCCAGCATGACCTATACTTTTTGTAAATAAAAATTAAGAAATGTTACATAAATAATACTTATATAGATACTTGTCTGTCTATCTATAAATATATATATATATTTAAAATGAGGCAAGTTATAAAAGTGCTGATAGCAAAATGATAAAAAGAAAACTAATTTTTATTAACTGAGAGATTGATTTTACTTCAATTATAGCTATATACTTGCTGTATCTAACCTAATGAAGGGATATCAGCAGAAATGTACAACAAATAAAACTATGCATAATTTAAATGAATCTTGGTGTTTCTTTACTGATTGTGGCCCATAAGCTCTAAAGATATATCAGCCTTATTGTTTTTATCATTAATAGAATGTCTGCCCAGAACAGTGACTGACTTGAATGGATACTTGCAGCACTCTAGTGGCCATTCTGTTTAAGTGCAAAGACACCTTGTAGTAAAATAAATCATAGTACATGACACCAGATATTCTTGAAAAGACAGTCTATACTCAAATACTAATATTTCACTTATATCTATTATTCTTACATTGTACATAATTAAATCTAAAATTAGTGAATTCATCCTGTTAATTTACTTCTTTTTAAATGCTTCACATTTTGGGTAATAACACTTGAGATACATGAAAGTGCCAACTGATCAAGGAGGTGATGAATTATAAAGGTTAAGGAGTTAAAGACCTTAGACCAGTCTGAAAAATATTTGAGACCAATATTGACTTGAATGATAAATGAGGGCAGATGAATAGCTTTATATTTCTGAAGTTCAATCAATTTGTTGCCTGTAATTTTATCTGGCTGAGGTAGAGTCCTCAAATTTAGAAGAGAAAAAGTCAATTGAAGGGACACCATCTATGGAATGCCTCAAATTATTTACCAAAAATTTTATTTTACAAGATGTGTGATCATTGAAAAATGAGGAAGAAGTGGTGGTGCGGGGGTAATATAAATTGCTCAAGAAATAGATGAGGGAGAAGATATAGTAAACTTAAAATACATTAAATAGAAAAAAATAGATACAGGAACATGTGAATAAAAATTCAGTGAAAAATTGATATTCTTATACAAATTTACATATATCTATTAAATCATATGTTTGTCTGTATAGAGGATACTTTGGTTAACTTGCAAATGTTTTCTTTCATTTTACCACTGATTGACTTCAAACTTTCTGAAAGATAATAATTGTTGAAAATGTTTTAAATAATTTATCAGCTGAGAGTTAAAATGTCATTCTTGCCATTTGGTAATAAAATACATTTGGTGATAAAATAAAAGCTGAAAACTGGGCAAATAAAATGATGTTTAGATAAGCTTATCTGTTGTCTTCACAGAAATATGCCTTAAAGTTGTACTTTACCTCACAAATAACATACAGATTTTTAAAATAGGTGAAGAAAGAGCTCTACAGAATATCAGAAAAAATTAGACAGTATTTTATTGTAAACAATCTTATTTCCTAACCATAGATTTAAATACAAAATAAAAGTTTAAAAAATTTTTAAACCATAATATTTTTCATTAGTAGTATCTACTCTCTCTCTCTCTCTCTCTCTCTCTCTCTCTCTCTCACACACACACACACACACACACACACACACGTGGGCACACATGCACAAGTCAAAGGATAAAACAATATTTCTAATACTAAGCACTGAAACCACTGAATCAAAGAGTCCTCATCTGACATATCAAAACACAGTTCTGATGAGATACACCTTGAAATGAGTCCATGACTAAACAGCTTCTGAGGTATCTTTTTAAATAATAAGAGAAAAATACATACTGTGAAATTCTTTCCATATAGTTCCCAACATGCAAATAAATAGTTAAGGGGGTAAAAGGTTGAAATGAATGTATCTTTATCAAGCTCAGTAATAATGTTAATTATTATCAACAATATTTATGTAACCCCTGCCTACATATGATCACAGACATGTAAAACTAGTCAGAATATGTTTTAAAAATAAATAAATAATGCTCAGTTTGCTTTCCACACTCTTAAATATATGCAATTGGCTTGCCTCAATAGTACATGCTTTTTCTGCTTCAAATTGTTGAATTTAGATAAAATATGCACACAGAAATCATGACATATTTCAAAATCATCTCTACAAGGTATTTACCTCATATTAAATTTTTTCATAGCAGATAGGAACTATGTTACTTAAAACAAAGTCAAAAATTTAATAATGTCAAATTTCATGATTTAGATTATTAGATTCTTCCTTTCAAGAGAGAGTGGGAAAGAAGCAGTAAAAATGGTAAAAAGATTACATAAAGGCAATCACTCATAATAAAGAAATATTATTCTGACACTAGCTAAAAATGAAGAAGACTTTATTCAGAATTATTGGCAGTGAATGTCATGATTTTTGCAATTGGGTAAAAAGATCAGGCTCAACTCCAAATACAGGAACAACTGGTAGGGATTTACAGACCCTAAGCAAAGGGAAGGCATCAGTGGATGGAAAATTACTCAGAGGAGGCTTCTTGCTAAACTGACTTAATGAGATTCTTGTTGAAGGCAAGCCAGATGATCAAATGTCAAGGATGGAGGATTCTTGCCAAACTGACTTAGCAAGATTCTTTTAATTTTTTATTTTTATGGATACATAATAGTTGTACATATTTAAGAGATACATGTAATATTTTGATACAACCATATGATGTGTAATAATCAAATCAGGTAAGCCAGGAATCCATTAGTTTGGGCATTTATCATTTATTTGTGCTAGAAATATTCCAATTCTACCCTTTTAGTTATTTAGAAATATAGAATAAATTGATTAACTATGGTCATCTTATTGTGCTACAAAACACTGAATATTATTCCTTCTGACTGTATTTTTGTTCCCATTAACAAAATTCCTTCCCATTACTTTGCCCAGTAACCATCATTCTACTTACTATCCCGAGTTCTCTCTTTTTCCCTCTTTTTTTTTTTAGTTCCCACATATTAGTGAGAAAATACGATATTTGTTTTTCTGTGTCTGACTTATTTCACTTAACCTTGTCCTTCAGTCCCATGCATGTTGCAAATGAAGGATCTCATTATTTTTATGTCTGAATAGTACTCCATTATATATAGATGGAAATATATATATATATATATATATATATATATATATATATATATATATAATGAAGATATGGAATCAACCTAAGTGTTCATCAGTTGATAAATAGGTTTTTTAAATGTGGTACACACACACACACACACACTGTATATACAACATTAAAAAAAACTACCCATTGATGAGTTGATTCCCTTAAGTTGATCCTTAGGTTGATTCCATATCCTCATCATTGTGAATTGTGCTGTGATAAACACTGGAGTATAGATATCGCTTCAATATATTGATTGTATTTTGAGTATATACCAAGCAGAATTACTCTATTATATGGTAGTTGTATTTTTAGTTTATTGAGAAAGCTCTATACTGTTCTTCATAGAGGCTGTATACTAGTTAGCTGAATTCTTTTTTTGGGGGGGATTTTTTATAAAGACTACTTTTTAGAGCAGTTGAATGTTCACAGCAAAATTGAGAGAAAGATACAGAGATTTTCTGTATAGACCCTGCCTCTACACATGTATGGCATCCTTCATTATGAATGCCTCTCACCACAGTGGTACAGTTGCTACGATGGATGATCCTACATTGACACATAATTGCTCAAAGTCCATAGTTTACATTTGGGTTCACACTTGGTGTTGCACGTTGCATGGCTTTAGACAAAGGTATAATAACATGTGTTTATCATTAAGGTAACATATAAAGTATTTTCACTTCCCTAGAAACCCTCTGTTCTGCCTATGTATCCTTTTCTTCTCTTGTTAACCCTTTGGCAACCACTGGTCTTTTTACCGTATTCATAATTTTGCCTTTTTCCAGAATGTCCCATAGTTGGAATCATGCAGGAAGAAGCCTTTTTAGATTGACTTCTTTTACTTCATAATAAGCAGTTAAGTTCCTCCATGTCTTTTCATAGCTTGACCATTTATTTCTATCACTGAGCAATATGCTATTACATGGCTATACCACATTTTACTCATTCACATATTGGAGGATATTTGCTTGCTTCCAAAATTGGTTGAATTTTTATATCCTTGCTCATGAGGGAGTTTTCTTATCTGTAGTATCATTTTCTGGTTTTAGTTAAGGGTAATGCTAATATTATTAAATAGGTTAGTATGTACTCCATTTTATTTCTGAAGGAGAGTTTGTATAGAATTATATTATTTCTTCCTAAAATACTTGGTAGAACTTACCAGTATAGCTATCTGGGTCTGGAATTTTCTTTGTAGGAAGGTTTTCAACTATGACTAAATTTTCTTTTATAGATATTAGACAAAAGAGAGTATTCTTTCTTGATTAAGATTTAGTAATTTTTATTTTTCAAGGGATTTTTCAGTTTCGTCTAAATTGTCATATTCACATAAATTTTATAATATTGCCTTGTTTTTATAAGTATCTATAGAATCTATAATATTGTCACATTACTCAGTTTCAAAACTATTAATTTGTATCTTCTTGTTTTCCCGAGCAGTCTGGCTAGATAAAGGTTTATTATTTTTATTGAACTCCTGAAATTGTTTGGTGGTATTAAGATTTCCTACAGTTTTTCTGTTTCATTGGTTTCAGCTTTGACATCTTAGTCTTTTCATCTTGCTATAACAAAATACCATAGACTGAGTAACTTATAAACAAAATAAACTGATTTATCACAGTTCTGGAAACTGCAAAGTCCAAGATCAAGGTGCTGTCAGATTTGATGTCTGGTGAGAGACCACTTCATGGTTCTTATATGCATTATTTCTCCCCATGACCTTACTTAGAAGAGGTTTAAGGGGATCTCTCGGGTCACCTGTTTAAGAATATTGATAGATATATGAGGTCTTGGCCCCCATGACCTAATCATGTCCCAAAAGCCTCATCTCCTAATAATATCACCTCTGTGATCTGGCTTTATCATACAAATTTTGGGGGGACACAAACACTCAGACCGTAACAGGTATTTACCATTTCCTTTCCTCTGCTTTCTTTAGGTTTAATTTCCTCTTCTTCTTTTTTTTTCTAATTTCTTATGGCAGAAGTCAAAGCCATTGATTTGAGACTCTTTTATAGAAGTCAGTGTTGAAAATTTTTAAAAAATACTGTTATGCAGCCATAAAAAAAAGATGAGTTCAAGTCTTTTTCAGGGACATGGATGAAACTGGAAACCATCATTCTCAGCAAACTGACACAAGAACAGAGAACCAAACACCACATGTTCTCACTTATAAGTGGGTGTTGAACAATGAGAACACATGGACACAGGGAGGGGAACATCACACACCGTGGCTTGGGGATGGGGGACTTGGGGAGGCATAGCAGGGGGTGGGGGATTCAGGAGATGTAGTATTAGGAGTGATACCTAATGTAGATGATGGGGTGATGGATACAGAAAACCACCACCATGACACATGTACACCTGTGTAACAAACCTGCACCATCTGTGCATGTACCCCAGAACTTAAAGTATAATAATTAAAATTTTTTAAATAAAAATTGTTAAAGAACAATAAAAAATAAAATAAAATAAAATAAATACTATTGTAGCTGCATTCCACAATTTATGATATGCTGTATTTTCATTTTCACTGAGCTCAAAATACTTTCTAATTTCTCTTTTAATTACTTCTGAGTCAGGGTTATTTGGATGTTTGTTATTGAGTTTACAAATGGTTGTTTTTCCAGACATATTTTTCTTATTGATTTCTAATTTGACTGCATTTTAGTCAGGGAATATGTTTTATATGACTTAAATCCTTTGACTTAATGCTTTTATTAAGATATATAGTCTAGAATATGGTCTGTTTTGGTAAGTGTTCCATGGGGACTTCAGGAGAATGTATTCAAGTCTCCTCTTTTCTTGCTCATTTTCTATCTTCTTATTCCATCACTTGAGTAAAGGGTGAATTTTTCTATTTCTTTTGCAGTTCTATCCATTTTTTTGTACCATGTATTTGGAAATTTTGTTATTTTATATAAATATATAGGACTGTCATATCTTATTAAAATTTTTATAATTATGAAATGACCTTGCTTATTGCTGGTAATATTTTTACTATGAAATATACTTTAGTATTAAATGTCACTCCACTTCAGCCTTCTTTTGTCAAGTATTAGTGTGGTATATCTTGTTCTATCCTTTAAGCAATGTATGTCTTTTTAATTTAAAGTACATTCCTTGCAGGCAGCATTTAGATGGGTCTTGCTTTTTTTATCGATTCTAACATTCTACCTTTGTTTTGGGGGGGGTTTCTTAAGTGTTTGTTTTCTTAATGTTATTGGGTTCAGGGGTGCACATGCAGGTTTGTTACATAGGTAAATGCATGTTGCGATGGTATGGTGTAGGAACTGTTTCATCAGCCAGGTAATAAGTATAGTACCTGACAAAAAGGTTTCTGATACACACTCCATTCCCATCCTCTACCCTCAAGTAGATCCTCCATCTTTTGTTCCTTCCTTTGCGTCCATATGTACTCAATGTTAAGCTCCCATTTAAAGTGAGAACATGTGGTATTTGTTTTTCTGTTCCTCTCTTAGTCTGCACAGTATACTGGCCTCCAGCTCTATCCTTGCTGCACAGGACACAAGTTTATTCTTTTTAATGGCTGTGTAGTATTCCATGGTGTCTGTGCCCCATTTTCTTTATCCATTCTACCATTGATGAGCATTTGTGTTCTTCCATATCTTTGCTGTTGTAAATAGTACAGTGAACAGGATTCTTGTTACAATTGGGATGAGCTTGGGGACAAGGCCCAAGGACGAGGCCTAGTTGAAAAGAGGGCTCAGAGAAGCTCATCTGCAGTTTGGTCAAGGAGAGGCACTGTCACTTGAAAAATAATTTGAAGGTTTAATTGCTATCATCCATTTATATAATGCTGAGTACTCAAAGCACAAGAATGCAACAGTCCATGCCTTTTTCATATTTATTTTCATGAGGTACATAAAATATATAACACCTTTGGATATTTGCTACCATACTCATAGGTTTTACATCCTCTATATTCTCTACTAATAAATTTGTATTTATGCATGGTACACTCTATTAGTATTTGCATTGTGCTTTGAATTTCTAAGCATGTTGAAATAATTGATTATCTCATAATCTCATATGAGATAAGCTTAATGCTTAGTTCTTCTTTCCAACATCAGAGCTTTTAATAAATATCATCTAGTTAGTTTTAATGTAACTCTTGAAGGCTATTATCTCCACTTTATAAGAAAAACAGAAACAGGATGATTAAGCCACTTTCCTGAACTGATAAAGGGAATACTTATGAGGGATAGGAAAATAGGGTCTCAAACACAATAAAACACAAGGGAGAATCTATAAGCACTTTAAGGATTTTATGATCTTTTTGCATAATAGCCCTCAGTGCACTCTAAAAGAAAATTAATTTAGGAATCACATGTCAACTAACTTTTATGAAAATTTAGGATAGTCACTTCTACTTACTTTGCTACCTTTTTTTTTTAACCTGTAAAATTACAATGGTTATGTCTTACAGACATTTTTTGGAAAATTATAAAGAAATATCAGTAAATGCATGTGAAAAAATCTTCAAAGGACAGTATGATTAACAGTGTCACAGTTTTAGAATGGAGAGGTATATATGTATTGTACTTTTGAATAAATTTGTTGATTTGCAAAGCCTATATATATCCCCAAATCCCACCGACAGATGAGGTCCTAACTTTTGGCATGGCTAGGCAGTCCTTTCATGTACCATCTCTCTAGTCCCTGAATACCTTTCAAGCCTCATTTCTTGCCACTCTCTGTTCTTTTCATTATGCTCTGGGCAATCTGACCTCACTAACCATGCAAAAAGCCTACATCAGTTCCTTCATATGTATATTTTCCTCTTTCTGAAATCCTATATTCAATTGCCTTCACTTAGTTACTCCTACACATTCATTAAAAGGCAATCATTCAGCAAAGCTTTCTGATCTCCCACACAAGGCCAATTCTTTTTCCTGTGTAAATAGAAGTCATTATATACTTTTCCTTTATATCATTTATCAGAGTTGTAGTTAAATATATATATGTCATATATATATGTATACATATATATATGTGTGTGTCATATATACATTGCATTTGTTTAAAATTAACATTATTTAAAATCTACTTCATTCCACTAAACTGTGACCTCCATGAAGGTGTAGTGTAGTGTCTGGTGTGTTCAGGGCTTTCATTCCTAGTCTCTGACTCAGTATCTTGTGTCTAAATGTATTACTTGAATATATTTGAATATTCTTATTATATTGTACCTCTTTTTTTTGGAGGGGATTTTTAAATTTTATTTTAAGTTCTGGGATACATGTGCTGGACATGTAGGTTTGTTACATAGGTATACATGTGCCATGGTGGTTTGCTGCATCATCTAGGTTTTATGCTCCTCACGCATTAGGTATTTCTCCTAATGTTCTCCATCCCCTCCACCTGCTGACAGGCCCTGGTGTGTGATGTTCCCTTCCCTTGGTCCCTCAGTTCTCATTGTTCAGCTCCCACTTATGAGTGAGAACATGTGGTGTTTGGTTTTCTGTTCCCATGTTAGTTTGCTGAAGATGATGGTTTCTAGCTTCATCCATGTCCCTGCAAAGAACACGAACTCATCTTTTTTTAGGGCTGCATTGTATTCCATGGTGTATATATGCCACATTTTCTTTATCCAGCCTATCATTGTTGGGCATTTGGGTTGGTTCCAAGTCTTTGCTATTTGTAAATAGTGCTGCAATAAATATACATGTGCATGTGTCTTATAATAGAATGATTTATAATCTTTTGGGTAGATACCCAGCAAAGGGATTGTTTGGTCAAATGGTACTTTTTCTAGCTCTAGATTTTTGAGAGATTGTCACACTGTTTCCACAATGGTTGAACCAATTTTACAAACCCACCAACAGTGTAAAAGCATTCCTGTTTCTCTGCCTCCCTGCCAGCATCTGTTGTTTCCAGACTTTTTAATGATCACCACTCTAACTGGTTTGACATGGCATCTCATTGTGGCTTTGATTTACATTTCTCTAATGACCAGTGATGATGAGCTTTTTTTCATATGTTTGTGTGCCACATAAATGTCTTGTTTTGAGAAGTTTCTATTCATACCCTTCACCCACTTTTTGATGGGGTTGTTTTTTTTTTTCATATTGTACCTCTTAACTACCTTTCTCTTCTAGAGCACAAATATGCTCTTGGATGACATACAAAGAACAAACAGATTTCAGAACAACAATTAAGCTACTGTTAGAAAGAAAAGCGAGAAAACTGCTGGTTTTAGGCCCTACTTATCTCAAAATGCTAAATTCCTGGACTGCTGATGTCAGTCACCTTAGTCACCAAAACGGCTTAAGGTGTAAAAAGGGGATCCTAAATGCATGCACAGGGAGTGTCTGAATTCAAAAAAAAACACTAATATCATAGTTGGGGGTATGGTGTTTGAGGGAATAATCAGGATAAATAGACATGTCATCATTCATATCATGGGCAACAGAAAATAATGGTTATTGAGAAAAAAATAATTTTATGAAGAACACATAAAAAGATAGTATAATAAATGTTTTACTGAGATAAAATTTTAAGAAAGGTAAATGAAATTAGAAATATTATAAGGAACCACAAATTATAAAGATGTAAGAAGATTTTTTTAAAAGGTAAATAAAATTAGAAATATTACAAGGAACCACAAATTATAATGACATAACACAAAACTCTTTTTCTATTAATAAAGGTAGAAATGAACTATGGAAAGCCACATAATTTGTATGGGAATAAATATAGACAAGGAATTTAGAGAAAATATCAAATAGATGAAAAAGTTAAAGATGATAGTTATGAAGACAAAGACAAAAATCTAATAGAGTTTTTTTTTTTTTTTTTTTTTTTTTTTTGAGATGGAGTCTCACTCTGTCACTAGGGCTGGAGTGCAGGGGCACAATCTCAGCTCACTTCTGTCTCCGCCTCCCAGATTCAAACAATTATCCTGCTTCAGTCTCCTCAGTAGCTGGGGTTACAGGCACCTGACACTACACCAAGCTAATTTTTCATATTTTTGGTAGAGACGGGGTTTCACCATGTTGGCCTGGCTGGTCTCAAACTCCTGACTTTGTGATTCACCCACCTCGGCCTCCCAAAGTGCTGCGATTACAGGCGTGAGCCACCATGCCCAGCCTCTAATAAAGTTTTCATACATATTCTTGAGGACAATGTATAAACAAATAGAATAAAAATTAAAAGTATGTTTGGTAGCAAGCTAATATTTTCTGCTAAAGAGAAAATTCTATATATCTAAAAGAGTCCTTCACATATTACAAAATTCAGAAAAGATAAATTCTCAAGTAAATTCCATTAAAATGATTTAACTATAAGTTTAAAATTATATACTGTGCAAGCCCAAAGAGCAAACATTTTTTTTCTTTTCATTAAAGAAAACTGTTGCTTCTTAGTTTTCCTTTCTGCTTTGTTAAACATGAGAAGATAATGGAGAGGTTGGGGGGAAACCAGCCAAACTGACCTCTCCCCAACTACCTTGTAATGCCAAGAGGGCTTAGGATGAATATCATCCACTTCATTCAATAAAATAATGAACTTAAAAAAATCACCACAAAACTCAAGAATGAACATCTGTGGTCTGAAAGGACAGGTAATGCATTGTTTAAATAATTGTTGAAAAAATGGTTACACATTTTATGAAAGCAATTCTGTTTGAAAGTAAAGACAGATAGGAAAAAATGAAAGTAAGCAATAAAATTTGTTCTAAAATCCCAAATTAAACAAACACAAATCCAATAGCATCAATTCCAGTTACTAATTATTTAAAAATAGCTGAAGACTGAGATGCAAAAAATTATTAAAGCATTTCTTGCAAATCTACATAATAAGGAAATGGAAAACAAACAAAATGCTCCATTAAGTAGGATTGGATAAATAAATTGTGATGTATCCTTAAAAACAAAAGGCTCTTCCTATTCTGAAACTTTTGTTTCATCAAGATATTTAATGAAATGTGAACATATTCAAAATATGTGTTTAATGATGAAGACAGGTTACAATAGTGAGTACTACAATTATTTCAAATCATTGTATAATACATTGTAATAAGTTTTTATTTAAAAAGTTAATTTTTTTATAAATTGCTTTAGCCATTTTGATTTGCCTGAAGTATGTTTAGAGTTTAAATGGGTAAGATCAAATTTGAATACGTAGAAAAGCTTGGGGGCTAAAATGCCATATCTATTAATTTCAATGATGTTCATTATTAAAAAAACAAAATGAAACCCAGAAAAGTATGCTTATAATATTAATATAAAATGAGCTGGAAATCTAAGCCACAGAAAGATCCTTATTTGTACATCTTTAGATGAAAAATTAAAATAAGGAAGTCATCTGAGATATCTCATGTTTCAGTAACTGGCAGACGTCATATAGAACTCCTAAGTGTCTTTTGATGAATAATCTGAGAAATTTTTATAAATTATAAAAATCTAATTAATAAATAAGATTTTTCTTAAAAATTTTAAAACATACTGTTTTTCCAAAGGGGGTGAAAAAGTAATCATTACAAATAGGTTCAATTACATATAGCTGGAGTCAGAAAACAAGCTTATGTAATCTAACTCCTTTTTTTAAGGGTATGTGCATCCTCATCTTTAATAAATGCTGCCAACATTTAGAAATCTTACAATGTCAAGGACTGGCAAAAGTGTCAAATGTGATGGGTGTGAAATGGCATCTCTCTGTAGCAGGTGCTGGAGTCAGTCTGGCCTTGGAGAGGCACTTAGACAGTTTTAGCAAGAATATTTTATAAATGGTATTTGATATAGACTAATTAAAATTAATGGGAAATAAAAACATGCTGCTTAGATATAATTATCCATAGCTCTAAAAGTATTGGACAATGAGAACACATGGACTTAGGGAGAGGAGCATCACACACTGGGGTTATTTAGTGGGGGTAGGGGAGAGACAGCAGGGGATGGGGAGGGTGGGGAGTATGGGGAGGGATACCTTGGGGAGAAATGCCAGGTATAGTATGCACCTAAAGTAAAAAATAAAATAAAATAAAAATAAATTTAAAAAGAAAATCTTTTTTTTTCTAATGTAACAATACATAAGATTTTAGAGAAAAGGAGAACAACTTGAAATAAATCAGAAAACACTTTTATATTATAATCATTCTTTTAATATACTTCAAATTTGTACTTAACGCTTTTCTCCTCTTTCACATCAGAGACAATATGTTGTGGGTATTCTGGGAGAAGTTTCTATTTCTCTAAATCAACTTCCGGGGGAAAAAGTGCCACTTTCAAAGTCCTGCATGATCCATGTCTCAAATAGTTTAAAATGGTGTCTTAATTCATGGCTTTCTTCCAAACAGAACTGCCTCCCCCTTTGAAAACCATGTCCAGTTTGTTTGTTAATTCTCGTTGCCCAGTAAGTTTTAAGACATCACCCAGACTTTAGGCAAGAAAATTAGCTCTTGTGGTGGTTTCTTGAGTTCTCTACTGAGAACTAAATTAATTCTGTACTTTAAAGATCAATTATTTTCAGTAATTGAAAACCAGGTCTTCCTACTCATAAATACTAGATTCTGTTTATCTTCTACTGAAGAGGTTGTGGTCATTTTTTGGAATTGAATTTATTTCTGAGCCGGGGTCAGGGCATGTCTCCATTCCTGTCGATGCCCATCTTCTGGGAAACAGCGACAGGGCAGCTTAACAGATGAATTATAACAACACCAGTGAACACCTCTGAGCTGGGTCACAACACCAGGATGCACAGCCAAGAAACACGCAAAATTCTAACTCTTATGGTTTTTTTTGTTTTTCTGTTTTTGAGACAGAGTCTGGCACTGTCGCCCAGGCTGGAGTGCAACGGCACTATCTCAGCTCACTGAAACCTCCACCTTGGGGTTTACACGATTCTCCTGCCTCAGCCTCCCCAGTAGCTGGGATTACATGCACACACCACCACAACCAGATAATTTTTTGTATTTTTATTTTAATAGAGACGACTTTCAATATGTTGGCAAGACTGGTTTCGAACTTCTGACCTTGTGATCCATCCACCTCGGCCTCCCAAAGTGCTGGGATTACAGGTATGAGCCACCACGTCCAGTCTAACACTTGTTTTTATACTGCAAATCATTATTTCAATTTCTTCCTTAGATTTGGGTTAGTGTTGATGAATAAGAGTATTGCTAATAGCTGTAATATTTTCTCAGAATTACATTTTTTAATTAATAAGAAATATTTTAAATCCATAAATTAGATAATGGGTTCACCTATAAATATTTTTACCCAAATAAGAAATTTAAAAATTTACAGAATTAATTTATAGTTATAACATTTGTTGTTTGTAGTTGTGTGAATGTTATACAGGAAGAAGAGTTAATCTTGCAAATAAATAACTATTCAACCTTGAATTTCACCTTTGTTTACTTAAATTTATTTTTGATAATGACTTTTTTGTTGTTGCTGTTTTGATTTTGCTTTTTGAATTATGGAGAATGATTTCTAAAGAGAAATACAACATGACTATCTTTCTTCCAGAAGAAAGATAACACTTACATAAAAAACTTTCAACTGTGAGGCAATATCTACCATAATCATTAAGGCAGATGGTTTACCTTCATATAATATTCAATTATCTCTTAGCTACCTATACGTTAAGTATATAATGTTGAGTTGAGTACCTAATATTTATTTCATACAGGCTTAACAGTGTTATAATTGCTTCACCTTTTTGATTCCTATCATTTCAGTTTTGATGGTGTTAGTATTCTACTGAATTAAAAAAAAACCCTTTTGTTTATACCACATATTCCTCAGGTAGAACAAACAAACATTATTGATGCAAGCTGCTGGCTTTCTCTGCTTTCTTTGAGTTTTCTGTGTGAGTTCATGTGTATCTACCTGTATAAATCAAATTAAACTATAATTCTCAATGAACCTTAAAAGTCTCTCCAAGTAAGCGAGACAAGGAGGTGCCTACACCTTCCATGATGCTAACTAAAAGGAACACCTCATTAATACTCTATCTCAATCTTTTTCTGGCCTTTATTTAATTTTAATTTGTAACTAATTTATTTCTGTGATTATCTGATAAATGTCTATCCTCCCCGCTGTGTTTTAAGAATGCCAGAGCAAAGGTCACTTTTCTTTTGTTCACCGTTGTACCCTAACAATTAGGGCAGGATTTAGCTGAAGAAAATTCAAATAACAGAGTTACAAAGAGAAATATTGGCTGCAGAAATATTGGTCTAACTCTTCAGGGTCCTGTCAGGGGACAAATCAACTTTTCCTCATCTGTGTTTTTATGCTCTTTGGCTCTAAATACCCAGGGAAAAAAATGGCTCAAATTGTTCTGGCCTGAGTCCCTTGCCTGCTTCTTGGCAAGAATAACACAGGGCACCTGAACTGATAGACACACAAACTGTGTACAGTGAAAGAATAGTAATTCCTCACAGAAAATCCAGGTGTTGTTACCAGACCATAGCAGTGATGGATACCAGGAAAGCAATACTAAGAGACGCTCATTACAGAGAAGAAACAAATGATTCTATAGTTCCAATAAGTTCTTCAATAGCAGTATCAGAAGATACACGAAAAAGGTATCTGTTTCTTGTAAGTCAGTTTCCCCGCAGAATAACCAACAGCAAGTTAATTCATCTTACGTTAAAATATTTGTGCCAACAGATTTGTTGGAAGGATTATCTGGACTGTATACCAAGATGGCTCATATCCCTAAAGTATTTTTTAAATATTATGAAGTAT